>NC_092356.1:69649046-69949046 GCF_963676685.1 Mytilus edulis
CTAGATCATTTCAAAGGTATTGACCCAGGCTATTCCCCACTTAAATATTTTTCTGGGATCCGGGCCCGTCTGGCCAGCCACAGAGGGTTCAAAGGTGTCCCTTAACGTAATTTTCCGTATTAAACACACATTCGGTACTTTTCGGCATATACCAACGGCAAAGTTTCGAACCGGACCTAGCTCATTTTAAAGGTATTGACCCAGGCTATTCCCCACTTAAATATTTTTCTGGGATCCGGGCCCGTCTGGCCACCACAGAGGTTCAAAGGTGTCCCTTAACGTAATTTTCCGTATTAAACACACATTCGGTACTTTTCGGCAATATACCAACGGCAAAGTTCGAACCTGAGTATCTAGATCATTTCAAAGGTATTGACCCAGGCTATTCCCCACTTAAATATTTTTCTGGGATCCGGGCCCGTCTGGCCACCACAGAGGTTCAAAGGTGTCCCTTAACGTAATTTTCCGTATTAAACACACATTCGGTACTTTTCGGCATATACCAACGGCAAAGTTTCGAACCGGACCTAGCTCATTTTAAAGGTATTGACCCAGGCTATTCCCCACTTAAATATTTTTCTGGGATCCGGGCCCGTCTGGCCACCACAGAGGTTCAAAGGTGTCCCTTAACGTAATTTTCCGTATTAAACACACATTCGGTACTTTTCGGCATATACCAACGGCAAAGTTTCGAACCGGACCTAGATCATTTCAAAGGTATTGACCCAGGCTATTCCCCACTTAAATATTTTTCTGGGATCCGGGCCCGTCTGGCCACCACAGAGGTTCAAAGGTGTCCCTTAACGTAATTTTCCGTATTAAACACACATTCGGTACTTTTCGGCATATACCAACGGCAAAGTTTCGAACCGGACCTAGCTCATTTTAAAGGTATTGACCCAGGCTATTCCCCACTTAAATATTTTTCTGGGATCCGGGCCCGTCTGGCCACCACAGAGGTTCAAAGGTGTCCCTTAACGTAATTTTCCGTATTAAACACACATTCGGTACTTTTCGGCATATACCAACGGCAAAGTTTCGAACCGGACCTAGATCATTTCAAAGGTATTGACCCAGGCTATTCCCCACTTAAATATTTTTCTGGGATCCGGGCCCGTCTGGCCACCACAGAGGTTCAAAGGTGTCCCTTAACGTAATTTTCCGTATTAAACACACATTCGGTACTTTTCGGCATATACCAACGGCAAAGTTTCGAACCGGACCTAGCTCATTTTAAAGGTATTGACCCAGGGCTATTCCCCACTTAAATATTTTTCTGGGATCCGGGCCCGTCTGGCCACCACAGAGGTTCAAAGGTGTCCCTTAACGTAATTTTCCGTATTAAACACACATTCGGTACTTTTCGGCATATACCAACGGCAAAGTTTCGAACCGGACCTAGATCATTTCAAAGGTATTGACCCAGGCTATTCCCCACTTAAATATTTTTCTGGGATCCGGGCCCGTCTGGCCACCACAGAGGTTCAAAGGTGTCCCTTAACGTAATTTTCCGTATTAAACACACATTCGGTACTTTTCGGCATATACCAACGGCAAAGTTTCGAACCGGACCTAGCTCATTTTAAAGGTATTGACCCAGGCTATTCCCCACTTAAATATTTTTCTGGGATCCGGGCCCGTCTGGCCACCACAGAGGTTCAAAGGTGTCCCTTAACGTAATTTTCCGTATTAAACACACATTCGGTACTTTTCGGCATATACCAACGGCAAAGTTTCGAACCGGACCTAGATCATTTCAAAGGTATTGACCCAGGCTATTCCCCACTTAAATATTTTTCTGGGATCCGGGCCCGTCTGGCCACCACAGAGGTTCAAAGGTGTCCCTTAACGTAATTTTCCGTATTAAACACACATTCGGTACTTTTCGGCATATACCAACGGCAAAGTTTCGAACCGGACCTAGCTCATTTTAAAGGTATTGACCCAGGCTATTCCCCACTTAAATATTTTTCTGGGATCCGGGCCCGTCTGGCCACCACAGAGGTTCAAAGGTGTCCCTTAACGTAATTTTCCGTATTAAACACACATTCGGTACTTTTCGGCATATACCAACGGCAAAGTTTCGAACCGGACCTAGATCATTTCAAAGGTATTGACCCAGGCTATTCCCCACTTAAATATTTTTCTGGGATCCGGGCCCGTCTGGCCACCACAGAGGTTCAAAGGTGTCCCTTAACGTAATTTTCCGTATTAAACACACATTCGGTACTTTTCGGCATATACCAACGGCAAAGTTTCGAACCGGACCTAGCTCATTTTAAAGGTATTGACCCAGGCTATTCCCCACTTAAATATTTTTCTGGGATCCGGGCCCGTCTGGCCACCACAGAGGTTCAAAGGTGTCCCTTAACGTAATTTTCCGTATTAAACACACATTCGGTACTTTTCGGCATATACCAACGGCAAAGTTTCGAACCGGACCTAGCTCATTTAAAGGTATTGACCCAGGCTATTCCCCACTTAAATATTTTTCTGGGATCCGGGCCCGTCTGGCCACCACAGAGGTTCAAAGGTGTCCCTTAACGTAATTTTCCGTATTAAACACACATTCGGTACTTTTCGGCATATACCAACGGCAAAGTTTCGAACCGGACCTAGATCATTTCAAAGGTATTGACCCAGGCTATTCCCCACTTAAATATTTTTCTGGGATCCGGGCCCGTCTGGCCACCACAGAGGTTCAAAGGTGTCCCTTAACGTAATTTTCCGTATTAAACACACATTCGGTACTTTTCGGCATATACCAACGGCAAAGTTTCGAACCGGACCTAGCTCATTTTAAAGGTATTGACCCAGGCTATTCCCCACTTAAATATTTTTCTGGGATCCGGGCCCGTCTGGCCACCACAGAGGTTCAAAGGTGTCCCTTAACGTAATTTTCCGTATTAAACACACATTCGGTACTTTTCGGCATATACCAACGGCAAAGTTTCGAACCGGACCTAGATCATTTCAAAGGTATTGACCCAGGCTATTCCCCACTTAAATATTTTTCTGGGATCCGGGCCCGTCTGGCCACCACAGAGGTTCAAAGGTGTCCCTTAACGTAATTTTCCGTATTAAACACACATTCGGTACTTTTCGGCATATACCAACGGCAAAGTTTCGAACCGGACCTAGCTCATTTTAAAGGTATTGACCCAGGCTATTCCCCACTTAAATATTTTTCTGGGATCCGGGCCCGTCTGGCCACCACAGAGGTTCAAAGGTGTCCCTTAACGTAATTTTCCGTATTAAACACACATTCGGTACTTTTCGGCATATACCAACGGCAAAGTTTCGAACCGGACCTAGATCATTTCAAAGGTATTGACCCAGGCTATTCCCCACTTAAATATTTTTCTGGGATCCGGGCCCGTCTGGCCACCACAGAGGTTCAAAGGTGTCCCTTAACGTAATTTTCCGTATTAAACACACATTCGGTACTTTTCGGCATATACCAACGGCAAAGTTTCGAACCGGACCTAGCTCATTTTAAAGGTATTGACCCAGGCTATTCCCCACTTAAATATTTTTCTGGGATCCGGGCCCGTCTGGCCACCACAGAGGTTCAAAGGTGTCCCTTAACGTAATTTTCCGTATTAAACACACATTCGGTACTTTTCGGCATATACCAACGGCAAAGTTTCGAACCGGACCTAGATCATTTCAAAGGTATTGACCCAGGCTATTCCCCACTTAAATATTTTTCTGGGATCCGGGCCCGTCTGGCCACCACAGAGGTTCAAAGGTGTCCCTTAACGTAATTTTCCGTATTAAACACACATTCGGTACTTTTCGGCATATACCAACGGCAAAGTTTCGAACCGGACCTAGCTCATTTTAAAGGTATTGACCCAGGCTATTCCCCACTTAAATATTTTTCTGGGATCCGGGCCCGTCTGGCCACCACAGAGGTTCAAAGGTGTCCCTTAACGTAATTTTCCGTATTAAACACACATTCGGTACTTTTCGGCATATACCAACGGCAAAGTTTCGAACCGGACCTAGATCATTTCAAAGGTATTGACCCAGGCTATTCCCCACTTAAATATTTTTCTGGGATCCGGGCCCGTCTGGCCACCACAGAGGTTCAAAGGTGTCCCTTAACGTAATTTTCCGTATTAAACACACATTCGGTACTTTTCGGCATATACCAACGGCAAAGTTTCGAACCGGACCTAGCTCATTTTAAAGGTATTGACCCAGGCTATTCCCCACTTAAATATTTTTCTGGGATCCGGGCCCGTCTGGCCACCACAGAGGTTCAAAGGTGTCCCTTAACGTAATTTTCCGTATTAAACACACATTCGGTACTTTTCGGCATATACCAACGGCAAAGTTTCGAACCGGACCTAGATCATTTCAAAGGTATTGACCCAGGCTATTCCCCACTTAAATATTTTTCTGGGATCCGGGCCCGTCTGGCCACCACAGAGGTTCAAAGGTGTCCCTTAACGTAATTTTCCGTATTAAACACACATTCGGTACTTTTCGGCATATACCAACGGCAAAGTTTCGAACCGGACCTAGCTCATTTTAAAGGTATTGACCCAGGCTATTCCCCACTTAAATATTTTTCTGGGATCCGGGCCCGTCTGGCCACCACAGAGGTTCAAAGGTGTCCCTTAACGTAATTTTCCGTATTAAACACACATTCGGTACTTTTCGGCATATACCAACGGCAAAGTTTCGAACCGGACCTAGATCATTTCAAAGGTATTGACCCAGGCTATTCCCCACTTAAATATTTTTCTGGGATCCGGGCCCGTCTGGCCACCACAGAGGTTCAAAGGTGTCCCTTAACGTAATTTTCCGTATTAAACACACATTCGGTACTTTTCGGCATATACCAACGGCAAAGTTTCGAACCGGACCTAGCTCATTTTAAAGGTATTGACCCAGGCTATTCCCCACTTAAATATTTTTCTGGGATCCGGGCCCGTCTGGCCACCACAGAGGTTCAAAGGTGTCCCTTAACGTAATTTTCCGTATTAAACACACATTCGGTACTTTTCGGCATATACCAACGGCAAAGTTTCGAACCGGACCTAGATCATTTCAAAGGTATTGACCCAGGCTATTCCCCACTTAAATATTTTTCTGGGATCCGGGCCCGTCTGGCCACCACAGAGGTTCAAAGGTGTCCCTTAACGTAATTTTCCGTATTAAACACACATTCGGTACTTTTCGGCATATACCAACGGCAAAGTTTCGAACCGGACCTAGCTCATTTTAAAGGTATTGACCCAGGCTATTCCCCACTTAAATATTTTTCTGGGATCCGGGCCCGTCTGGCCACCACAGAGGTTCAAAGGTGTCCCTTAACGTAATTTTCCGTATTAAACACACATTCGGTACTTTTCGGCATATACCAACGGCAAAGTTTCGAACCGGACCTAGATCATTTCAAAGGTATTGACCCAGGCTATTCCCCACTTAAATATTTTTCTGGGATCCGGGCCCGTCTGGCCACCACAGAGGTTCAAAGGTGTCCCTTAACGTAATTTTCCGTATTAAACACACATTCGGTACTTTTCGGCATATACCAACGGCAAAGTTTCGAACCGGACCTAGCTCATTTTAAAGGTATTGACCCAGGCTATTCCCCACTTAAATATTTTTCTCTGGGATCCGGGCCCGTCTGGCCACCACAGAGGTTCAAAGGTGTCCCTTAACGTAATTTTCCGTATTAAACACACATTCGGTACTTTTCGGCATATACCAACGGCAAAGTTTCGAACCGGACCTAGATCATTTCAAAGGTATTGACCCAGGCTATTCCCCACTTAAATATTTTTCTGGGATCCGGGCCCGTCTGGCCACCACAGAGGTTCAAAGGTGTCCCTTAACGTAATTTTCCGTATTAAACACACATTCGGTACTTTTCGGCATATACCAACGGCAAAGTTTCGAACCGGACCTAGCTCATTTTAAAGGTATTGACCCAGGCTATTCCCCACTTAAATATTTTTCTGGGATCCGGGCCCGTCTGGCCACCACAGAGGTTCAAAGGTGTCCCTTAACGTAATTTTCCGTATTAAACACACATTCGGTACTTTTCGGCATATACCAACGGCAAAGTTTCGAACCGGACCTAGATCATTTCAAAGGTATTGACCCAGGCTATTCCCCACTTAAATATTTTTCTGGGATCCGGGCCCGTCTGGCCACCACAGAGGTTCAAAGGTGTCCCTTAACGTAATTTTCCGTATTAAACACACATTCGGTACTTTTCGGCATATACCAACGGCAAAGTTTCGAACCGGACCTAGCTCATTTTAAAGGTATTGACCCAGGCTATTCCCCACTTAAATATTTTTCTGGGATCCGGGCCCGTCTGGCCACCACAGAGGTTCAAAGGTGTCCCTTAACGTAATTTTCCGTATTAAACACACATTCGGTACTTTTCGGCATATACCAACGGCAAAGTTTCGAACCGGACCTAGCTCATTTTAAAGGTATTGACCCAGGCTATTCCCCACTTAAATATTTTTCTGGGATCCGGGCCCGTCTGGCCACCACAGAGGTTCAAAGGTGTCCCTTAACGTAATTTTCCGTATTAAACATACATTCGGTACTTTTCGGCATATACCAACGGCAAAGTTTCGAACCGGACCTAGATCATTTCAAAGGTATTGACCCAGGCTATTCCCCACTTAAATATTTTTCTGGGATCCGGGCCCGTCTGGCCACCACAGAGGTTCAAAGGTGTCCCTTAACGTAATTTTCCGTATTAAACACACATTCGGTACTTTTCGGCATATACCAACGGCAAAGTTTCGAACCGGACCTAGCTCATTTTAAAGGTATTGACCCAGGCTATTCCCCACTTAAATATTTTTCTGGGATCCGGGCCCGTCTGGCCACCACAGAGGTTCAAAGGTGTCCCTTAACGTAATTTTCCGTATTAAACACACATTCGGTACTTTTCGGCATATACCAACGGCAAAGTTTCGAACCGGACCTAGATCATTTCAAAGGTATTGACCCAGGCTATTCCCCACTTAAATATTTTTCTGGGATCCGGGCCCGTCTGGCCACCACAGAGGTTCAAAGGTGTCCCTTAACGTAATTTTCCGTATTAAACACACATTCGGTACTTTTCGGCATATACCAACGGCAAAGTTTCGAACCGGACCTAGCTCATTTTAAAGGTATTGACCCAGGCTATTCCCCACTTAAATATTTTTCTGGGATCCGGGCCCGTCTGGCCACCACAGAGGTTCAAAGGTGTCCCTTAACGTAATTTTCCGTATTAAACACACATTCGGTACTTTTCGGCATATACCAACGGCAAAGTTTCGAACCGGACCTAGATCATTTCAAAGGTATTGACCCAGGCTATTCCCCACTTAAATATTTTTCTGGGATCCGGGCCCGTCTGGCCACCACAGAGGTTCAAAGGTGTCCCTTAACGTAATTTTCCGTATTAAACATACATTCGGTACTTTTCGGCATATACCAACGGCAAAGTTTCGAACCGGACCTAGCTCATTTTAAAGGTATTGACCCAGGCTATTCCCCACTTAAATATTTTTCTGGGATCCGGGCCCGTCTGGCCACCACAGAGGTTCAAAGGTGTCCCTTAACGTAATTTTCCGTATTAAACACACATTCGGTACTTTTCGGCATATACCAACGGCAAAGTTTCGAACCGGACCTAGATCATTTCAAAGGTATTGACCCAGGCTATTCCCCACTTAAATATTTTTCTGGGATCCGGGCCCGTCTGGCCACCACAGAGGTTCAAAGGTGTCCCTTAACGTAATTTTCCGTATTAAACACACATTCGGTACTTTTCGGCATATACCAACGGCAAAGTTTCGAACCGGACCTAGCTCATTTTAAAGGTATTGACCCAGGCTATTCCCCACTTAAATATTTTTCTGGGATCCGGGCCCGTCTGGCCACCACAGAGGTTCAAAGGTGTCCCTTAACGTAATTTTCCGTATTAAACACACATTCGGTACTTTTCGGCATATACCAACGGCAAAGTTTCGAACCGGACCTAGATCATTTCAAAGGTATTGACCCAGGCTATTCCCCACTTAAATATTTTTCTGGGATCCGGGCCCGTCTGGCCACCACAGAGGTTCAAAGGTGTCCCTTAACGTAATTTTCCGTATTAAACACACATTCGGTACTTTTCGGCATATACCAACGGCAAAGTTTCGAACCGGACCTAGCTCATTTTAAAGGTATTGACCCAGGCTATTCCCCACTTAAATATTTTTCTGGGATCCGGGCCCGTCTGGCCACCACAGAGGTTCAAAGGTGTCCCTTAACGTAATTTTCCGTATTAAACACACATTCGGTACTTTTCGGCATATACCAACGGCAAAGTTTCGAACCGGACCTAGATCATTTCAAAGGTATTGACCCAGGCTATTCCCCACTTAAATATTTTTCTGGGATCCGGGCCCGTCTGGCCACCACAGAGGTTCAAAGGTGTCCCTTAACGTAATTTTCCGTATTAAACACACATTCGGTACTTTTCGGCATATACCAACGGCAAAGTTTCGAACCGGACCTAGATCATTTCAAAGGTATTGACCCAGGCTATTCCCCACTTAAATATTTTTCTGGGATCCGGGCCCGTCTGGCCACCACAGAGGTTCAAAGGTGTCCCTTAACGTAATTTTCCGTATTAAACACACATTCGGTACTTTTCGGCATATACCAACGGCAAAGTTTCGAACCGGACCTAGATCATTTCAAAGGTATTGACCCAGGCTATTCCCCACTTAAATATTTTTCTGGGATCCGGGCCCGTCTGGCCACCACAGAGGTTCAAAGGTGTCCCTTAACGTAATTTTCCGTATTAAACACACATTCGGTACTTTTCGGCATATACCAACGGCAAAGTTTCGAACCGGACCTAGCTCATTTTAAAGGTATTGACCCAGGCTATTCCCCACTTAAATATTTTTCTGGGATCCGGGCCCGTCTGGCCACCACAGAGGTTCAAAGGTGTCCCTTAACGTAATTTTCCGTATTAAACACACATTCGGTACTTTTCGGCATATACCAACGGCAAAGTTTCGAACCGGACCTAGCTCATTTTAAAGGTATTGACCCAGGCTATTCCCCACTTAAATATTTTTCTGGGATCCGGGCCCGTCTGGCCACCACAGAGGTTCAAAATTGTCCGGAGGGTTGTCACCATCAATTAAGCAGTCGCTGGTAGGTGTTCACTATACATTAATTTCTTTTCTTTTTTGGCTTTCCATTAATATTTCTATTTATATGTCTATATGTTTCTGGAGTTATCAGATTTTGTTTCATGTTTTATATATTAAATTACATCTTTGGTGAATCTTCGGTAGTGTTTGATTGATAAAAATCTATATAACATAAAGACAAATATCCAACTTGTATCAGGGTTTATATTCGAGGACAACGAAAATTTATGACAGCTTGAAGGGGTCATAAAATGGTATTTTTTCCCTCATGCTTTTTAGTGATTTTCAACTAAATTTGAATATTGAACTGACTGCTAGCAGCCGGTTGGATATTGAATATCAATTATCGCATGTCAAATAACGAACAGACTGCTAACTTCACATACATATTTAAAACGGAATGAAATGCTTTAAAAATCAGTAGAAACCGTGAAATTATCGATTTCCGCTGTTAGATTGCATTCAACTAAGATTTAGCGATTTTTGGAACGTTTGAGCCTCACGCAGTTTTTTGGTTTTTAGACATATCATCAAAATTGGCTGCTGGAAAAAAGTGGCTGCTATCTTGATTGGCCGATAAAAGTGGCTGCCAGCTTGAGTCTGGTGTGAAATTGTCGATTTCCGCTGTTAGATTGCATTTAACTAAGATTTAGCGATTTTTGGAACGTTTGAGCCTCACGCAGTTTTTTGGTTTTTAGACATATCGTCAAAATTGGCTGATGGAAAAAAGTGGCTGCTATCTTGATTGGCCGATAAAAGTGGCTGCCAGCTTGAGTCTGGTGTCCTTAGCAGGAAGTTTCTTCGTCAAAATTTAAAAAAGCAAAATGTGTATACAAAAATAAATATACAACAAAGAAAACACTACAAACATTCAGACGCAAGATAATAACATTCAGATGTTACCAAATAATACAACCTTATCAATTCACACTATAAAAAATATACGAATGTGTACAGCATTAGTTTTGAAAACACAAAATAATCTGAAAATTAAAATGGCTAATATAAAGCATGGCCACGATACATGTTTTTCTTTCAAAGCGCAGTTGATAATACATGTACGAATCACAAGATAAGTGCAATCTTTATGACAAAAAACTTTAACGAATTCCAGTATCATGAATGTCTAATGTAGCATATGTCACTTCCGGTGCACACAAGATTACTTCCGGTCATATCAAACTTATACAGACGACATGCTTTTACACTATTATCAAATGTATATGAATTACACAACGAATCCTTGTTACATTTTTCTGCACAGTTTAGATTTGACCTTGCTTGTGGTTGTTGCAGCTGTGAATAGTTTGATAAATCTTGAATTGTTTTCTTGTAGCCACGATCTGTATGTTGACCACCAACAATTTCTGTGTAAAGAAAATGTTATCAAATATCTTAGACTAAATACACAATGGTACTTCTTGACAAACTGAGTACCCCCTCTCGGATAATAGCGGGGTTCGTGTTGCCCAATCTTTATTTTATCCCCTCTCGGATGTTAGCGGGGTTCGTGTTGCCCCATCTTTCTTTTATCCCCTCTCGGATGTTAGTGGGGTTCGTGTTGCCCAATCTTTCTTTTATCCCCTCTCGGATGTTAGCGGGGTTCGTGTTGTCCAATCTTTCTTTTATCCCCTCTCGGATGTTAGCGGGGTTCGTGTTGCCCAATCTTTCTTTTATCCCCTCTCGGATGTTAGCGGGGTTCGTGTTGCCCAATCTTTCTTTTATCCCCTTTCGGATGTTAGCGTGGTTCGTGTTGCCCAATCTTTCTTTTATCCCCTCTCGGATGTTAGCCGGGTTCGTGTTGCCAAATCTTTCTTTTATCCCCTCTCGGATGTTAGCGGGGTTCGTGTTGCCCAATTTTTTTTTTCTGTGTAGTGTTTTGTGGACTGTTGTTTATCTTTTCTTCGACTTCTGGTTTTTCATTGTCTCATTGTATCTGTGGTAATAATTGCATTCACTTAAGACCTTTATAACTATTTTTAGTTTTTTCTTATGTTGTACTAGTACACCACTGTACCAGGTTCAGGAGCGGGTTTAGCGCCAGTAAACATGTTAAACTCCGCCGCAGTCTTTATGTGCCTGTCAACAGCGAGAAGCTTGTAGTCTAGTTAATGTCCTTGGTTCATGTCTGTCATATTTGATTTTCGTAAATTTGTTTTATAAATTAGACGGTTAGTTTTCTCAATTGGATTGTTGCACATTTTTCATGTCGGTGCTTTTATAGCCGACTATACATTATGGGTTTTTCTAATTGATGAAGGCCGTATGTTGCCTATAATTGCTTCCATCCACATTGAATTTTGTTGGATAGCCTTACTGGCAATCATACCACATCTCCTTATTTTTAAACAATTTGTTTTCCGCGAACGGAAAAGATTCGTGACCTGGTGACTTACGTATGCAAACCGGATTAATTCCTTCCCAAGACAAACTAGTACTACACACATGTTCCAGATCACCAGAGACAGCAACAAATCCAGGTATACAACTATATACTGCTTTGTCTCCTGGACTACTTCCCTGTACTTCTGTTACAGTGTCTGCAATTATTGAAGGTGTCGGACACAAGGAAGCTGTAAAATCAGTTAAGACTGTTTAGTTTATAGAAAATATAAACAAAAGACGTTTTCTTATCAATAACATTTTTATCCTTGAAAACAAGTAGCTGTAAAATATATAACCATGCGTTTCTTACCCATTTAATAATCACAAATAGATATACCATTAGTCACTATACTCTATATTGTTGTCGTAGATTTTCTCATACTTGCTCTAAACATTAATGTTTTTTTTTCCTCCAAAGGCGTCTATAAAACTCGTAATATAAATAAATGATTCTATGCAAAATTTATTCAATTAAACATTATACATTTTGTACATTTATTGGATTTAACATGTTTTAATGAGCCTGTATCGCTCGCATGCTCTTTTGCATAAAGTGAATAAAATGGAAGAATACGTCCGAGAGTGTTTTGTACATTTTGTCGAGTTGACTAATTGTGTTGTTTAACATTTTATCTTAAAGTTTATCTATTATAGTTTTCAAAATCACTAAAATAAATATGTAAAATTCTTCAATTGAGGTAATTAGTAGTTAGATTAAGGTATATTGTGCACATTTCTGTCCCTGGTATCTTGTTGTTTCTTGTGTAAAGGTTAGCATAATAGAGAATACTTGTATTTTTCACTATTTTCTATTTTAAGTGCTGGCGGCTATGTTGTTGTCAGTGGGATCATCGGACAAATTTTTTTTAATACCTCAAGGAATACTGTGGTTAAGTTTGGTTCTAATTGACCCTGAAGTTTCAGAGAAGATTTTTTTTTAAGTTACAGTTAACGGACGACATCGCCATATACAAGTAATGGGCCAGGTAAGCTAAAATAAATACTCCTTTACCATTGCAAGATGGTACTATCAAATCCCATGTTCCTATATTGGTACATGTGCCCACTAAATTCCCAGCAGAATGAACGAACCCATTGTCACACACATATGTAACTGTATGATCAATGTTGTATCCCAAGACAGTATAGCTTCCATTCGGAACTAGTGGAGGTTCTGGACATGTTACAACTATAATAATTTAATAAATAATAAAATAATGTAAGTTTATTCCTCTAATTTGTATAACAGTATGCGCGTGGAAATATTTTTTTAATTTGAAAATTTTAAATTACACTCCTTGAATACTTTAAAACGTTGATCAAGGCCTTAAGGTTTTAGCTGAATGATGAGATCGGTATGCCTTTTTTTAAAATTCATTTAAGATCTGGATTAAAGAGGTTTTAATAGCGTAAAACAACAGAATATTAGCTCATATATTGGATTAGCTTACTATTATATTGCTACTGATATGCATATTTTGGTATTAATAGTGATTCACTCATAGGGTCTTTGCATCAGAAATAAACACATTTATTCTAAAACCAATTATTGACATGATACGGATTATGTTTTTCTCATATATTTTATGATGGTATGGTACTTAATCCCTTACGGGAGGGATTGTACTTGATTTTCATATGATGAAGACATAATATTTCAATCAGTTTAATTGAGGTCTGGAGCTGGCATGTCAGTAACTGCTTATAATCCTTTGTTCATTCTATATGTATCATTGTCATTTTGCTTAGTTTCTTTTGTTACCTATTCTGACATTGGACTCGGACTGCTTTTGAACTGAGTTTTACTGTGCTTATTGCTATGTGTTTCTTTATTCTACATTGACTAGAGGTATAAGGAGGGTTGAAATCTCACAAAACATGTTTAACCCCGCCGAATTTTTGCGCCTGTCCCAAGTCACCACCAAACGTTGTATTTGGGATTTGCTAAACACATACACGAGTCATAATCACACCTAAACTTGACACTGCTAAATTCAATCATTGTCACATTGTTTCCTATTGTAGTATTTTAATCAACATGACTTTATAACATAATTTTATAAGATGACAATACGAATACAGAAAATCCAGACTTAAAATAAGGCGTAGGTGCAGTTTCCATTTGTTAACCGGCATGACGTAAAACGGCGAATAAAAGAATTCAACTTTAAATGTATAAAAAACTAATATAGGAAAATGGTGTTGATTAAAAATTACACCATTGCAGGCCCTTTTATTTTCCAAATAATTAATATTACCAATAATTAATAAGTTCCAGGTCGACGGGTTCAAACAGAAAGATTTTGAAAGTTGAGAAAACCATGCATCTTATATACAGCATGACTTTATCAGAGGACAATACCAATACTAAAAATCCAGGATAAAATTAAGGCTTATACATAAATAGATACCTTAATTCATTCACGACCCTACGATGTCGCGGTGGTCCAATTTGTTAGCCGGCATGACGTAAAAACGACGAATCAAAGAATTCAACTTTATATATAGCTAATATACGACAATGGTGCTGATTAAAAATTACACCATTCCAGGCCCTTTTGTTTTCCACATAATTAACATTACCAATAATTAACAAGTTCCGGGTCGAATCCGATACCGATACCAATAGTATATGTCACATGTAGTTTCCGGTTGTATGTATGTTATGATAGGAGCATCATCATGGGGTATGGTGTAAAGGACGGTATAGATTTAATGTGAGCATTATTTTTTCCTTCCCAGTTTCCCAGCCTGGCCTTGACGGGTCTAACTACCAGAAAGTTAACCTCCCCCAAAACGATAAGTACAATGCAATAAAACATTTGAACATACTTTCGCCTGATTCGCTCATCCTCAAAATATAAAAATTGAAAAATATAAAAACAATTATATACAATATAAGGGATAAAGTTGCAGCAAGAAAATCAGGACGGAAAAAAAATAGAATTTGAAGGCAGAGTAAAATGTGCACCTTATAATCGGCATGACTTTATCAGATGACAATACGAATACTAAAAATCCAGGCTAAAAATAAGGCGTTGGTACTTTAATTCTGTCACGGACCGCGGTTATGTTCTAGTATTCATTCAAATGGCAATGTTTATGCTAATCATTGAAAGATTGTGAGCTCTGTCAATAGTATTTTTGGCATGATGTAACGGTATGTAGTTCGTTGAATGTCAACATGCATTTGCCAACTTAATTGATAAGGAACCCTTAAGAAATAATTCCTGACAATTCTTTTGACGTCATACATAGTATTTTACTCATAGTTGTGTTAGTACTTTCGTTCTACAAGTGTTCTAGTAGAACAAGAAAAATATGAGATTCCATTTATGAGCGTACAGGAGGATGCTTACTTCAAAGATAGTCATTCGTATTTCAATTTGTACCATACTTTTACAAACTATCCAACAAATTCAGCTGTATTTTAATTGCACTTTTAGAGAGTAGATGAAAAACAACAAAATAATCTGTAAAAATTACAAATATAATTACATTTTGTTATTTTAATTTTATTAGAGGAATTTGATAAAGATAGACAGAAATATACAGAAAAAAAGAAAACAATTAAACAGACTAATAGCAGAAAGTTATAGGAAACTAAAATGAATATTTGCAATTGCCAAATTTTGAAAACAAAATCTCAACTGTCTTCATGAAATTATAGTAATCACTCGATCTTCTAATGATTTTTAAAAATGCACAATTTGCTAAGCTTACTTGTACAAACTGGCAAAGCCCCATTCCATACACCACTGAAATCGCAAGTGCGAACAAGATCGCCAGACGTGACAACATATCCTTGGTCACAAACATATGTGACAGTGTCACCAGGCAATAGCCCAGTGTAGGAATTTGTAGAATATGTTATTAATTTTGGTATTGGACATGATGGAGCTAAAATATAGTCAAAAGAAAAGAGCTATGAAAATAAAATAACATCTTATATAAGACAGTGCATATATGATAAACAGAATAGAAAAAGATATAATTCAGGAATCAAATAGACATATTATACTACATTTAGTTGGTTTGTTCGGCGATAGTCTTTTAGTCAATTTGTATCGCACAAAACGGAAAATGTTATTTTGTTGTCAATATCCCACTTTCGATGTTATTGGTGAGGTACATTTTAGACATATTCAAATTTCATCGACTGATGCTTTCTGTCACGTTAAATCATTTTTAAGATTGTCTTACAAATTATGTTTGCTGTTTACATGTGATCACTATCTACTATAATTTTCGTAATACAATCTCTAAAGATGGGTAAAATTCGGCATGTAAGAACAATAACTCCTTTAAGAAGTCGATTGTTGGTTTTATATATTACACATATTTATATCTTATTGTTTGATGATGTTGTGGCTATTTTCCGTTTCCCTATCTATCTACTATATTTTCTAAAAACAAAAACACAAAAAATGGGTATATTAAAGCGACAGTAACAAACCGATGTACAATTCTCGTAGTAAATCGACTAGGAAGAAACAAATCAAAGTAACAAACAGAAACCGAGGGACCTCAAATGATCTCCGAAAGGATCGAAATCTCGTGCATCGACAGAGTAAGCATCTCCTGCCAGCACGCATTACAAGCCATACACATTTACACACTGGATTCTTGACAATAAAAAAGGCAAATCAATCCCTGCTTCAATGATAGTCGAATGAGTATATCGTAATATTCACGATACAATTAATGGAAACAAGTCATTTTACTCAGTTATCGCGTCAAAAAGAACATGACACATAGCATAGACGAAGGCTTTTGTTATAAAACACATTACGTATTCCACATGACACACTTCGGGAGGTAATAAGGATGAAACAGGCAAAACTAAATGATACCAATACAGGTTAAACACAGAATCAAATTTATCTATATTCGATTAAAAAACAATTTTAGTGTTTTGGTTGCTTTTATGTGTGCATTTTCCATCTATTTTGTATCATTTGATATCAATAAATGAATACAAAAATTATATTTGAACATTTAAGGTCATTTACATGCTGAAATGGTTTAATGAGAAGCGCATACAAATCATATTGAAAATTTCAGATGAGTTAAAAATCAGAAACGGTGCGGTGCATTCTTTTTGAAATGCTGAAGAGAGTTCAAAGTGAAGAAATATTTTAATGTTTTGAGCTTTTTTCTCTATTTTACAATTATTTGGTATCATATGTTTTCAATAAATGAATACAAAAATTATGTTTAGACTGATATCTAAAATAAACCAGGTCATTTGCATGCTGAAACAGTTGAATCAAATGGTCATATTGACAAGTTAAAATGAATCAAGAGAGTGATAGTGCATTCGTTTCGAAAAACTGAAGACAGTTCAAAGTATAAAGAATTTTTAATGACATAATATAGGCATAAGTTTCATGCATGAATAGGTATTGTGTGGCTGTTAAACACGGATTCATTTATCAAAACGACGTATGTTAAATGTACCTTGAGTCGGGGCTTCGACTGTAGTTTGATCTGAAAAAAATGAAACCAGGCTAAATGAAGAGGCTGACGTCATGGTTTAATTAAATCTTACTAAGTGAAATTGTTTCTGAAATTCTATCAAGCTAATGACTAACTTTAAGTTATTCTATAAATTAAAATAACAAAGGAAACCCGAACTCCGAGGTAAATTCTAAACGGAAAGTTCCTAAGTAAATGGCAAAATCAAAAGCTCAAACACACCAAACGTACGGATAAGAACTGTCATATTCAGACTTGGTACAGGCATTTTCTTATGTAGAAAATGGTGGGTTATAGCTAGCGAAATCTCTCACTTGTATGACATTTGCATAAAATTACATTAAAAGTAGCAGTGTGTACCTTTATTGTCTGCTGCCTAAGAGGTTTGATAATGAAGTGTATGCTAACTGTTTTTCGCTGTTCTGGCTATTATATATTTTTTAATATACTCAAGTTGCACGTATCTCTGGTACTGGCAGGACTATAACATATTCTCTTTGTCGGGTTCATTCACTTTTCATTCGGTTAACTGCGCTACAAATGCAGTTTTCAGTTGACATATTTTGCCGGAATTCGTCTTACACATTTGAGCATAATTATATTGCCCGCATCAATTTTCTTGTAACAGACAACTTTGGCATTTTATCACTTCACGTTTAAGGCGAAATATTATACTAGGATTCTTCAACAGTGAATGAACTGTCAAAGTGTAAATAAAATAACAGACGTGCATCTTTACCTTCAAAACTAACTATTTGTTTAATTTATATGTGTACTTACATGGACAACACGATGAGTGCCACATGTGGAACAGGAACTACTTACCGTCCTTAGCACTGGCGATCACTCTCAGTTTTTGGTGGGGTACGTGTTGCTCGGTTTTTGGTGGGGTACGTGTTGCTCGGTTTTTGGTGGGGTACGTGTTGCTCAGTTTTTGGTGGGGTACGTGTTGCTCGGTTTTTGGTGAGGTACGTGTTGCTCGGTTTTTGGTGGGGTACGTGTTGCTCGGTTTTTGGTGGGGTGTTTGGTTTTTGGTGGGATACGTGTTGCTCGGATTTTGGTGGGGTTCGTGTTACTCTGTTTTTGGTGGGGTTCGTGTTGCTAAGTCTTTAGTTTTCTATGTTATGTTTTGTATACTGTTGTTTGTCTTTAGGTCGTTTTTACATTTTTTTTCTATGGCGCTGTCATTTTGTAATTTTCACTTTGATAAGCCCTTTGTGATCTTCTTTCTCTCTTTTAAAATAGCTTCATTATAAATGATTTTCAACAAAGTATTGAAAGCAATACAATTACAACGTTCACCGACATAAAATAAAATACGAGACTTTTCTCCTCTAGATGGTTCAATCGAATACGCTTTATCTGAAGTCGGCATTATAAATTGCTTTCAAAGATATCATAAATAATGGAAATAAAAATCAAAATTGGAACCGTTGGTTCTATCGTATAAAACAGGAAATTCTTAGTAAATCTCTGGGAGAATTACGGGTGTTCACATCAACAAAACATTAATGAAGTTCTCAAAAGTTTTTATAAACTAAATATCAAGGCATGAATTTATAAAATGAAAATTACATACCACATGTGTCTGGTACAACTGGTAGTACTGTAAATAGAGCAAAATGTGCATAATGATTAGTTATTGTATCTATGCATTCATCAATACACATCCATACCCAAAGTGGTTGATGACATATTCACGAAACAAATAACTGTACCACAATCGAAAATAACTGTAACATTACATGAAATTACAACTTTGTCGAAACACACTATAAATGTTTATGATGTGGAGTCCACCATGATTAGTGAAAACGATTTTTTAATGAACAGCAATTTCATCTCCATACGTTTTAACAACAACAGAAATTGCAATTTATGAATCCTGCATGGACAGTGTAAGTATTTTTCGAGCAAGGTGAAATCGGGCATGACAAAAAAATATTTTTGTAGCTTAATCTATACAAGATTTGAGGAAAGGTTTAACATATTGATTGATGTTGCATAAAATATGTTTGTAGCTACAACTACATAATGTTGGAATAAAAGTTTAACACATTTATATATGTTCGATTAATTGTATGAATTTCTATAAATTAATTTGTATGATTTCAAGATAATTATGGTTTTGATTTGCTTTTAAATCTTTTTTCATCTCTCTCATTGAGTCCATCAGGTTCAAGAATTTGTAAATGTAGTCCTGTAATATTATGTTGTCATTTCAATGTTATATTTAACATTGCCATTAAAGTGCGAGGTTTATTAAAATTGGCATGCCACAAAACCAGGTTCAACCCACCATTTTTTCCTTTAAAAATGTCCTGTACCAAGTCAGGAATATGGCCATTGTTATATTATAGTTCGTTTCTGTGTGTGTTACATTTTCACGTGAGTTTGAACAGCGGTATACTACTGTTGCCTTTATTTATTCAAGAGTTCGTAACTGGTGCATCCAAAATCTCTCTCTTTTTTGTCTTCCTTGTGTATCCCAATTTTGATATTTCTCAATGATTTGAAATGTGACGTTTTCATATATATATATATATATTGTCCCGAAAATATAATTTCAAGAATATCATTCATATATTATCTTACATAGATGCTCAATTATTGCATCGTATATTGATTATCCGAATTTTAGGATTCGTAACAATAATAAAAGCGATAACTTCGAGCTATTTGTGTTTAAATTTTTACATTTTCGTTCGTTGGGCTGTTGTGCATTAACTAAGACCATACATCTGATTTTATTCATATCAAGCAGACTACATTAATACAGCATCACGCGCACAAAAGATATAGTTTACTTTGATGTCACTTTTATTAGGACTTTTGTAGGATTCAATCTTTATAATGGTAACTAGAGAAATTAATAACAGCCTATTTATTTCGGACTTTTTCATATAGAGTACATTGCATTGAATATAAAAGTTCCTGTACTATATATCAAAAGATGTTGCCTAGAAAAGTAGGCAGACGATCTATAAAATATATAACGAAATCGATGAAAAGGAAAGACCAAAACTCCCTTAATGATAGTAAATCACGTACATAAACAATCAGCAATTCCACAGAAATCGTAGTAATAATCCCCAGATATGTAACACCACGGCTTTCCCTTGAGTCCATCAGGATCTCTACAATACGCTCCAGCTAGAGAGACTGATCCTTCAGGGAAGGCACTATCTGGATACCCATGACTGAGAGAATCCCATCTGACACATGGTGTTCCATCAGAGGTGCAGATCTGCTTGCCCATATACCACATAGAATATCCATCAGCGCTATCGTAGCATTCATTGTCTGTATTAGAATACAAAAAATGGTTACTGTAAATATTCATTTATTCATCATGGATTACATGCTATATGGGTTGGTGGGAAAATGGGCGTTTATTTACGTTGAAGTATGGCCTTTAGTGTCTTAGATTGTTTATTGGAAATGTGTATGCATTTAATATTCCAGAGAGATAATTAATTTCAAACGATATATAAATATATTATATATATTATACAAAGAAAAAATGCAAAATGCATTATTTCGTTTGAAATGTAATTTCTCAGAATTTCGTCCGCATTTAAATGATATGCACATATTCAGGGGTCACAAAATTATTTTATATGCTTTTTAGAGATACAGACAAAATATTTAAATTATGTCATTACGTAATTAAATCGGATCGTGACAGGTTTTTAATTGAAAGAATTGAAATGAAATATTTTCATTTTGTCATCTGCTAAATATTATTTTGGTATAGCCTGTCTACACTTAAGCAGTCGGAAACCTGTTTGAAATAGAACAAAAAAATCGAAGCTCTTTGTTAGAGAAGGCGATAAATGCTTACTGTAATGTTTACTATAGTGACAAAAAATTTAAAAGTTAATAGAAACAAACAAAATTACAATTTTCTTCTCAATTATGAAGTGTTTTATTTTAAAAACACCATTTGCATAAGTTTTCAATTTATATAGTACATAGTTAAGCAAAACAATTAGATATCAAGTCGACGACATGGGTATCTTTCAAGTTGGATGTAGAAAATGCATAACATCCGATTTAAAAAAAAAATTACCACGGACGGAAAACATATCAATCTATTAGTTCAGTAATTTTCATGACTGCCCTTCCATTATGTGACTCAAGAAAAAAATCCAAAAAACGAGTAACAATTGTATCGAAAAGAGAGAATCGAGTGCACCTTTTTATGCTAGGGCGTGTTTGAGTTGAATATTTTGTCTTGATATCGTACAAAGCAAGAATATTTCATACATCGCTGCGCTTCAGATTCTATCATTTTTATATATCAAAGCTACAGGCTGACTTTATAACATAAAAAATCACAGTACTAAAAGATGAAATATCTGGGTCAAGTGAAATACCTATCAATAAATCACAAAAACAGATTAGGTGTGTTCGAATAGCTATTTTTTTACTGAAAGTACTTGACGACAGTCTTCCAAGTTGAATGATGAAAATGCATGTCTTCGAAAAATTATATTTTTTTGTGTGTGATAACCAGGGTTTATAGTTTTCAACCACTAACAAATTCTAGTCTTCTCTTCCACGAAATATTTAATTAGATTTTTTTTAAATGTTTATGAATTTTCGAAAATTCCACCTGACAACCGATCAGACAATAGTTTTGAGTTGAATCAATGCAGACAAGATCATTAACTGATGTTCATTAGCTAGTTGATGCATTTGTCTTTTAAAATACAACTGACATATAAGGATCGTAATGGTGCAATGTGGATAAATTTATCGGTTTCCGAGAGCAAAATTGGCAACGCGTCATCCCTTCAATGGCTTCCATTTCTACGATTGTAAAAATGAACTGGCGTAATGGGGAGATAATTTTGACGAATTAGAATCCTGACTGTAAGGATGTTCGCTCTTCTTGTTTTTGAATTTTTCGGAATCTTTGGTTTTATCCATGTAGAGCCATTAAAAAAATTTCCCCACATGTTCCTTCTTTTCTTTTCATAATTTTATTACATATAGTTTAAAAAGCCTTATTTTTAAATCATATAAAATCCTTGTTATTTATCATAATTTTGAAAGAAAAAGGGTGCCAATGTGAATGTTAAATGTATGAAAAGTCTAGGGAGAATTATTTCCCGCCAAATTTTCAATGGCTTATAACTCGAAAACATGCACACGGACCCGTCATTTTTTTCTGCTATTTTAGTTCCTTTATTTATATTCTATCAATTTATAATGGTCTTTTAAAAAGCTTGTTATTTTAAAACAGAGTAGCAAACATCCTTAAATGGGAGGAAAATAATTAAAATATTTTTTTCCAGAACTTGCATACACATACACAATTGATCAGAACTAAACGGATGGATTGCATGAAATGTTCGACAATCAAGAATTATTTTTTTTGGGGGGGGGGGGAATGATAAACATTGTTCAGTTTTCTGTACATCGTGTTTTTACTTCACTTAAAGACAAAATAATATAAATGAATTAAAACTACCTCCACATGACCTGGATCCGTTCGTCCACACACCGTTGGCTTGACAAACCTCCACCGGACAGAAATCGTTGATAGGTGAAACCTTAGATAACAGATTTTTACACTTGTAGTTAATAACTGTTCCGTACGTTGTTGGTGGTGTGATGATTGGATGTATTTCTGTACAAGGGTGATCAACGGGTACCTGTAAGTCTGCCGGGCCGCAATCGGCTAAGAAAGCAAAGTATTTAAAATTAACTAGGCACTTTTTATTTGTTGAAGGATGTATATTCATCTTCAAATTTATTTATATTTTATTGTGTTACTGATTTGCTGTACCATTGACGCATATTCTCACGCTTGAAAATATTTTTTGACAAAAATGTAAATAGTGTCTAAAGGATTTTTTTTTTTTTATTCTTAGATTTTTTAATTTTTTTATAATAAATTCTTTATTTGATGAGAGCGATTATATGAATCGATCATTTGAACTTAAGTTAGCGAACTGTACTTCTATGAGATAAATGTCGAACGCGTGAATCACCTAGCCTTATTATTATTAGATAAATACTAGTCTAGTTTGGTATATTTTAATCTTTTTTAAAAACTCACCACATTCCCCGTAATCTATTGGCACTTCTGAAATTGTTAAATGTAAATTGATAACGATGGAAACGATGACGATGAAGCATTTATCCCGATTATGACGACTAGTAAATAAAAATAACTGTGTCAAATTATGTGTCATGTGTTCTGTGCTTTTCGAGTTTGAAAACCGATTAAAGACCTTCAACGATTTTTGTTTTAATGTTCTATTATTATAATATGATACTCAAGCCTTATGTTAAGAAAATCAAAATAAAGGAGGTGAGAAAACCATTTTTCTTTTGACTGGAATACATTTTTACATTCAATATAATAAATAATGTAAAAGCTAGAGACTAAACGAAGACTGTATAGCTGACCTTGTGCAAGTGCATTATATAGACTCTATATAATGTATGCGCACAAGGTCAGCTATACATAAGACGACGCACTTTTACTAATAAAAAGTAAAATATACGTTTTAAAGGTTATTTGTTTAGATAACTTAAAGCTTATTTTGTGGTTTTTATTAGGATGTAAAGATGTAAAGGCATTTTGAATGAAGCGTCGAACAAAGATTTCTGGGTGCATTGAAAATCCATTGGTGACCTTCGGTTGTTATCTGCTCTTTGGTCGGGTTGTTGTCTCTGTGAGACATTCCCCATTTCCAATCTCAATTCTAATTGTATTTAAATTCTAATGCTACAACAGGAAGGTATGAATGATATCGTTTTCTTTCTTTTGTTTGCCTTGAACTACTTCTACTTATTTTGTTGTAACACTTTAGGAACACGTAAGATCATGTATGATGCGTTCTATTTGGCTTTCTGTGTCAATTAAAATATTCACAGAGTAAGCAGAGGACAAACACAAAAGGGTGATAATAGCTTTACATAAATCTTACCTGAACATTCTGGTATTTCACAGATTTCCCGGAGAACACTAGAATTGGTTGTATAACACCATGGTTCACCGACAGAGCCTGCTGGATCACGGCAGTAATTCTTGGCATCATCGATACTGGCATCCGGGAAGTCTGCGCTGTTGTATGTATGCGTATGTGGGGTTTGCTGATTCCATGCTTGACATGTCGTTCCAGACCATCCACAGTTGCGTTTTCCCGCATATAAGTGTGATGACCCGGATGTATAACATTCATCCTCTGAAATCAATTTCAATCATGGTATCAGTTTGTGGTTGATCTTATTATTTATTGAAAATCAGATGCACAATACACATTTTCTCTTTATATTTCATTGATTAATCTTAATTCTAAAATTACTTTTTTGATATGCAAAATTTTATCTAAAAAAGTGGATATTACTTACGAGCACACGATAGGTAAGCGTCTGTCCAGTTGCCCGCATTATTTGGTGTGCAAAGTTCCACTGGGCAAAAGTCGAACTCTGCAGTTTGAAGAGAATACAGACGAGAAGAGCAACGATATGTGACGTTAGAACCATAAGTGTTTGTGTACGGTGTAATCATGTGCATGGTCAAACACGTGTCGTCGACGAACACCATCAGGTCGTTATCCACGCAGTCTGTCAATCAAAATAGTCAAATTAGGATGGATGACATTTTACTAACATAGCTACAGTAATGTTAACTGTCTAATATTTACCATTATATTTGATTTCGATTAAATACACAAATGCAATATTTCAGTAGTAAGGGAGCTACCATTTGATTTTTATGGGGGGGCTAGGATGAAAAATTTTGTCCTGCTTTTTTTTTTAGTTGTAATCTCTGTCCTGCCTTTTTATTTTTTACTCTTATCGGTCCTGCCTTTTTTTTTACTGGTTTATCCTGACTTTTTTTACCCAAATTGTCATCCTGCCTTTTTGTTTTGCCAAGATGCTCATCCTGCCTTTTTTTTTTACTCAAAACTCCTGTCCTGCCTATTTTTTTCAAATTTCATCCTAGCCCCCCCATAAAAATCAAATGGTAGCTCCCTAAAGCAAAGATAATTACATGTAACAACACTATGCATCAGATGAAGGTACATGTAACATTACTAAAAATGGTAATCTAAGCACCAAGAATACTTTTGATCACACTATATGAGAGAAAAAAGTATGTTATTCTATGAATTCTACATACATAATATACAATCAAATATTTACACGACTAACGAAATTGATATTGGCCGATTAAGTCAAGTATTATAGGTAACTTAACACAGAGCCGTATATGAGTTGCTACGATGTCAAAGAATAAAGTCAAATTTCTGCTGAGAAAGACTACACGTTTTTATATATTGATGTGCAAATATGTATCATCGGACATATCAGACACTGGTCAAGCAGCTGTAGTACCCGTATGTTACTTCCATCTGATTTACAGTAGTGTTTGCTAGGTGGTTTTTTGTTGTTTTTTTTTTGGGGGGGGGGGGGCTTTCGATTTCTTAAAGTCTAGCAATTTTCTCCATTGTTGATCAATCTTTTATTATCATGCTTTTTCACGTAATGATGCTACATTTTCAGATTGTTATGGAGTAAAATGTATCTTACCTTGCGCTAATACGCTACCTGTAAAAATGAAATGTAGCATTGTGTTTACATGGTTATCAGTAATATGAATGTACATATATATAATGATGGTAGTGTATAAATGTATCACTTACATATAAACAAATACTATTGGAAACATTTTACGAAACCATACACGGTGATAGATGAGCAATATATATACTAGTATACGTTAAAATAATATCAAAGAAAACCCGAAGGTATAGGTACCCACCAAGACACAAAATCGGTACATACCCAAAATCGCACACACACAAACCAAATGATCACGACATGTAGTAATAGTGTATGTTCAAAGAATAATTAAGTTGTTTTAGGATTACTGAAATGTGTTTTAAATTTGTCTGAAGTAAGAAGTAGAAAGGTCTTTGTTGAAAGTGTCTAGCGGCAAAGTGGCAATAGAAATTGTTAAAAACAAATATGTGTCCCAAGTACATGGATGCCCCATCCGCACTATCAATTAACTATGTTCAGTGGACCGTGAAAATGGGATAAAATTAATATCATAGGGAATATGTTTACTAAGTTTCAAATTGATTGGACTTCAACTTCATCAAAAACTACCTCGACCAAAAACTTCAACCTGAAGCGGGACAGACGGACGGACGGAAGGACGGTACGACAGACGGACGAACGAACGACACATAGACCAGAAAATAAAGTGCTCCTAAATGGGGCATTAAAAAAGAAGGATAGACAACACTTAGATAAAAGGAAACCACACGTTTTATAAAACTAATTTTCACATATATAATGATAATATAGAACCTTAGTTGAACAATATACATCGGCGACAGCGATAATTCCCTTCAGAGGCGGATTTAGGGGGGGGGGGGCCAGGGGCCCCGGGCCCCCCTTTTTGGGAAAAAATTTGGTTGCTTATATGGGGAATCACTGAAGCGTGACTGGAGCGGGCCCCCTCTTAGGCCAGTCAGTGGGCCCCCACTTATGAAAATTTCTGGATCCCTTTGTATCAGTCAAAGTAAGAATAATATCGTCATAAACATGTAACGGATATGTGTAATTGTTACATCTAAGCTGTCTGTTTTGCTTGCATATTCTTCAGTTTTCATCAATCGGGTCTGACAAAGTCAAATTAAAGTGTCAACATACAATGTGAATGTGTTATTCTAGTTATTATTATTTTTTTAAATATGGACACGGGAAAATAAGCGATGTCCCTATCAAATTTGAATAAAAACTCTCCTGAATCAAACTTGTTAAAACCTAGTTCTTTAAATCGAATTTGTGTATCGAAAACAATATCAATGTCGGTCAATCGTCCGTATTTCCGTGTGAACTCCAACTGGTATATGTAAATAATTCAATATTTAGAATGACAACAATGCCACAAAAGTAAATTTGTAGAAATGAAGTTGCTTTTATTTAATTAACATGACAATCACGTGATCATTCAGTGGATGACAGTTTTGTCTTGACTGATTATATCATGATCAAATACTGAAAATTAAATGACATCTAAATTTTCTTTGTATTATAACGATTTTCAATTCAAAGTTCAGAAGCAGTTGGATAATATTATTCAATTTAAAATCTAGCAGTTTAAGAAGTTCGATTTTCTTTACTCAAATCTTCAACAACATTGTGTTTATTTTTATTGTATATTGTACACCATTACGTCATCATTTGAATAGGTCGTCTAGATCTGTACTAACAGTGTTTTGTAAAGAAATTAATATGGAATGCATACAAGAAATTATACCAAACAAATTATTTTAACAACACTAACGTTAATTGAATTGGTGAACAAGAGAAAGAATTAATTTGTTAATAATAGTCACGATATTAGTTCGGTTGAGGTACTTTCTAGTGGAAACTTATGGATTTAACATTGTTTTGTGGCCACCATAATAACAGTCTTTAACAGCTATTTTTATTTGGTTTCCTAAGCCAGAAAGTAGAACTTTTAATTTTGAAACAAACAAAAATGTAACAGACACAAGTTGTTTCCTTTTTCCTTTTTCCTTTTTCGATATTCAAATTTTGAAAAATATTACAAGTCCAAACTGAATTTTTTTTTTTCCCTCAAAATTTTTTTTCACAAATTTTTTTTCCTCAAATTTTTTTTTCCTTAAAAATTTTTTTTTTTCAAATTTTTTTTCACAAAATTTTTTCCTCAAATTTTTTTTTCCTCAAAAATTTTTTCCTCAAAAATATTTTCCTCCAATTTTTTTTCCTCAAAAATTTTTTCCTCAAAAATATTTTCCTCAAATTTTTTTTTCCTCATTTTTTCCGTTTCCTTATTCGTTTTATATTTCCTTTTTCGATTTTCATTTCCTTATTTGTTTTCTATTTCCTTTTTCGATTTTCATTTTCTTATTTGGTTTCTATTTCCTTTTTCGATTTTCATTTCCTTATTCGTTTTCTATTTCCTTTTGCGATTTTCATTTTCTTATTCGGTTCCTATTTCCTTTTTGATTTACATTTCATTATTTGGTTTCTTTTTACTTATTTGGTTTCTATTTCCTGATTCGATTTTCATTTCCTTATTTGGTTTCTATTTCCTTTTTCGATTTTCATTTCCTTATTCGTTTTCTTTTTCCTTATTCGGTGTCTATTTCCTTATTCGATTTTCATTTTCTTATTCGTTTTCTATTTCCTTTTTGGATTTTCATTTCCTTATTCGGTTTCTATTTCCTTTTTCGATTTTCATTTCCTTATTTGTTTTCTATTTCCTTATTTGTTTTCTATTTCCTTTTTCGATTTTCATTTCCTTATTCGATTTCTTTTTTCTTATTCGGTTTCTATTTCCTTATTTGATTTTCATTTCCTTATTCGGTTTCTATTTCCTTTTTCCATTTTCATTTCCTTATTCGGTTTCTATTTCCTTTTTCGATTTTCATTTCCTTATTTGGTTTCTATTTCCTTTTCAATTTTCATTTCCTTATTCGGTTTCTTTTTCTTAATTTGGTTTCTATTTCCTTTTTCGATTTTCATTTCCTTATTCGGTTTCTTTTTCCTTATTCGGTTTTTATTTCCTTATTCGATTTTCATTTCCTTATTTGGTTTCTATTTCCTTTTTTGATTTTCATTTCCTTATTCGGTTTCTTTTACCTTATTTGGTTTCTATTTCCTTATTCGATTTTCATTTCTTTATTCGGTTTCTATTTCCTTTTTCGATTTTCAATTCCTTATTTGGTTTCTTTTTCCTTATTCGGTTTCTATTTCCTTATTCGATTTTCATTTCCTTATTCGGTTTCTATTTCCTTTTTTCATTTTCATTTCCTTATTTGGTTTCTTTTCCCTTATTCGGTTTTTATTTCCTTATTCGATTTTCATTTCCTTATTCAGTTTCTATTTCTATTTCCTTTTTCGATTTTCATTTCCTTATTCGGTTTCTTTTTCCTTATTCGGTTTCTATTTCCTTATTCGGTTTCTATTTCCTTTTTCAATTTTCATTTCCTTATTCGGTTTCTTTTTCCTAATTCGGTTGCTATTTCCTGATTCAATTTTCATTTCCTTAAGCAGCAACCATTTGATTTTCTGGGGGGGGCTATGGTTTTTTTTTCCGTGCAAACTTTTTTTTTCGCCTTCGGCGAAGAACAATCTATTTTTTTAGCGACAAACCGAAGACAATTTTTTTCTTTCAATTTTAGCATTACATATAGTGGCAGCTGAGGGTGAAACAAACAATTTTTTTTACTCAGGGTCCAAAACAAATTATTTTTTTCACCAAAACCTGGAAACAAACTTTTTTTTCCAAAAAAAACCATAGCCCCCCCCCAGAAAATCAAATGGTTGCTGCCTTATTCAGTTTCTATTTCCTTATTCGATTTTTTTTTTCAAATTTTTTTACAAAAATTTTTTCCTCATGTTTTTCGTTTCCTTATTCGTTTTCTATTTCCTTTTTCGATTTTCATTTCCTTATTCGGTTTCTATTTCCTTTTTCGATTTTCATTTCCTTATTCAGTTTCTTTTTCTTAATTCGGTTTCTATTTCCTTTTTCGATTAAGGAAATGAAAATCGAATAAGGAAAAAGAAACCGAATAAGGAAATGAAAATTGAATAAGGAAATAGAAACTGAATTAGGAGAAAGAAACCGAATAAGGAATTGAAAATTGAAAAGGAAATAGAAACCGAATAAGGAAATGAAAATCGAAAAAGGAAATAGAAACCGAATAAGGAAATTAAAATCGAAAAAGGAAATACAAAACGAATAAGGAAACGAAAAAAAAGAGGAAAAAAAAATTTGAGGAAAAAAATTTTTGAGGAAAAAAAAATTTGTGGAAAAAAATAATTTTAAGGAAAAAAAATTTTGTGAAAAAAAATTTGAAAAAAAAAATTTTAAGGAAAAAAAAATTTGAGGAAAAAAAAATTGGTTAAAAAAATTTTGAGGGGAAAAAAAAATTCAGTTTGGACTTGTAATATTTTTCAAAATTTGAATATCGAAAAAGGAAACCTAATAAGGAAATGAAAATCGAATAAGGAAATAGAAACCGAAAAAGGAAAAAGAAACCGAATAAGGAATTGAAAATCAAAAAAGGAATAGAAACCGAATAAGGAAATGAAAATCGAAAATGGAAAAACGAAATAGAAAACGAATAAGGAAACGAAAAAAAATTTGAGGAAAATATTTTTGAGGAAATAATTTTGGAGGAAAAAAAAAATTGAGGAAAAAAAAATTTGTGAAAAAAAAATTTGAAAAAAAAATTTTTTAAGGGAAAAAAAATTCAAGGAAAAAAAATTGTGAGAAAAAAAATTTGAGGGGAGAAAAAAATTAAGTTTGGACTTGTTATATTTTTCAAAATTTGAATATCGAAAAAGGAAAAAGGAAACAACTTGTGTCTGGTCAAAAATGTTTGCACTTAACAATTTTTGCCAGTTCATATTTTTCCATAAGAACTGTATATCACATTTACATAATTTGGACACACAATTTCCAGACTTTCAGTTGATAAACTTATCATGTAAAGAAAATCATCCTTGGTATAAACAGCAGTAATACGCAACAACCAGATATGGGTCAGATATTTATGCTGCTACACGTTGACGGGAAGATTGGCTTAACAGACAAGTGTACCAAATATACACTATCACATAAAAAATAAACCATATAAGCACGAATGTATTAGAGATTTTATGCATACATTAAATCCAAAATATACTTAGCAGTAGTCCTAACCAAAACTTGAATATAGCTGCAGTTTATCTTTTATATAAGCTTTGGATTTCAAATATTTTGGCCACGAGCATCACTGAAGAGACATATATTGTCGAAATGCGCATCTGGTGCAACAAAATTGGTACCGTTGATTTTATTATGGAACCCACGAAAGATGTAACATAAGCAAAGGGGGAAAATGCATGTATTATCTATTATAACAACAGCAGTGTTTGTATCACATAAAAGCTAGGAACAGTCAATTTTTTATTATAAAAATAACAGATACTTTAAGAATGATCAGCCAATAACACTTGTTCTTCATTCAAATTACAAAAACATTAAGTTGTGACACATTGCAACCAATGACAAGGTTCGTCTACCAATATTAGAACAGTGACAAAACTATGCTTTCTCAATGAATAATGAATCAAAGGATGTAAATTTTGTGATGACACAAAATATATAGTGAAGTATTATTTCACTTAAAATGGCTGCGATATAGCTTTTTGTGCTAATGGGTCGTAAACAAATCGAACGTCAATCAGGCATGGATTTTAACATGAAAATGATTGTATGACAACAACTATCAATGTAAGGAATTATAACTCTGTCTTTAGTTTGAAACAATACAAAAATTATCATATTAGGCATCTACACTCAAATTGAAACCTTTCAGAAATGAACATCAAAGAAATAAAGAAAAGCTTGCCAATTGTTTGTCATTCGATATACTGTAAACAAACTGGTTTTCGTGAGTGATCCATTTTCAAGACTTTTGAGAGTAGAAAAATAACGCGAATATAAATTGCGGCGAAGGTGTAAAACTATAATTTTCCCTTATTAAAACATTTCCTTTCACCGACAGTTTGGTCCTCGATCATTTTCAAGAACTTGGTCCTAACAGTGACGTTCTGGCCCTAGAACATTTTTAAAGAACAATACCTTACAGTGACTTTTCGGCCCTAGAACATTTTAAAAGAACTTGGTCCTAACAGTGACTTTTCGACTCTTTACTGACTAGATAATTTAGGAGAACAATCCCTACCAGTGACTTTTCGAGTCTAGATCATTTTAAAAGAACAATTCCTACCAGTGACTTTCGACCCAGAACATTTTAAAAGAGCTATTCCTAAGAGTGACTTTTCGAATCTAGAACATTTTAAAAGAACAATTCCAACCAGTGACTTTTCGACCCAAAACATTTTAAAAGAACAACTCCTAATAGTGACTTTAAGAACATAGAACATTTTAAAAGAACAATTTATAACAGTGACTTTTCGAATCTAGAACATTTTAAAAAAACAATTCCTACCAGTGACTTTTCGACCCAAAAAATTTAAAAGAACAATTCCTACCAGTGACTTTTCGACCCAAAACATTTTAAAAGAACAATTCCTAACAGTGACTTTTAGAACTTAGAACATTTTAAAAGAACCATTCCATTCAGTGACTTTTAGAATCTAGAACATTTTAAAAGAACAATTCATAGCAGTGACTTTTCAGCTCTAAAACATTTTAAAAGAACAATTTATAACAGTGACTTTTCTTCCCTAAAACATTTGACAAGAACAATTCCTAACATTGACTTTTCGGCCCTAGAAAGTATTAAAAGAACAATGTCCAACAGTGAATTTTCGGCCCTAGAGCATTTTAAAAGAACAATGCCTCACAGAAACCTTTCGAATCTAAAACATTTTTAAAGAATAATTCCTATTGGAGACTTTTAGGCCTAGAATATTTTAAAAGAACAATTTCTCACAGTGAATTTTTGGCCCTAGAACATTTTAAAAGAACAATGCCTAACAGAAACCTTTCTAATCTAGAACATTTTAAAAAGAACAATTCCTAGCAGTGACTTTTAGAACCTAGCTAGAACAATTTGAAAGAACAATTCTTGACAATGACTTTTAGAACCTAGAACAATTTGAAAGAACAATTCATAACAGTACTTTAAGAACCTAAAACAATTTGCAAGAACAATTCATAACAGTGACTTTTAGAACTAACAACATTTTAAAGAACAATTCATAACAGTGACTTTTAGAACATAGAACATTTTAAAAGAACAATTTATAACAGTGACTTTTCAGCTCTAAAACATTTTAAAAGAACAATTCCTAACAGTGACTTTTCAAACCTAGAACATTTTAAAGAACAATTTCCCCCTGGCTTCTCGGTCCTTGAACATTTAGAAAGAACAATTCCTCACACTGACTTTTTGGCCATTGAACATTTCAAAAGAACAATTCCTAACAGTGAGTTTTCAAACCTCGAACATTTTTAAAAAAACAATTCATTACAGTGACTTTTCGGCCCTTGAACATTGAAAAAGAACAATTCCGATTAGTGACTTTTCGGCCCTAGAACATTTTTGAAGAGCAATTTATGACAGTGACTTTTTGACCCTTGAACATTTTAAAAGAACAATTCATAGCAGTGACTTTTCAGCTCTAAAACATTTTAAAAGAACAATTTATAACAGTGACTTTTCTTCCCTAAAACATTTGACAAGAACAATTCCTAACATTGACTTTTCGGCCCTAGAACGTATTAAAAGAACAATGTCCAACAGTGAATTTTCGGCCCTAGAGCATTTTAAAAGAACAATGCCTCACAGAAACCTTTCGAATCTAAAACATTTTTAAAGAATAATTCCTAACGGAGACTTTTAGGCCTAGAATATTTTAAAAGAACAATTTCTCACAGTGAATTTTTGGCCCTAGAACATTTTAAAAGAACAATGCCTAACAGAAACCTTTCTAATCTAGAACATTTTAAAAAGAACAATTCCTAGCAGTGACTTTTAGAACCTAGCTAGAACAATTTGAAAGAACAATTCTTGACAATGACTTTTAGAACCTAGAACAATTTGAAAGAACAATTCATAACAGTACTTTAAGAACCTAAAACAATTTGCAAGAACAATTCATAACAGTGACTTTTAGAACTAACAACATTTTAAAGAACAATTCATAACAGTGACTTTTAGAACATAGAACATTTTAAAAGAACAATTTATAACAGTGACTTTTCAGCTCTAAAACATTTTAAAAGAACAATTCCTAACAGTGACTTTTCAAACCTAGAACATTTTAAAGAACAATTTCCCCCTGGCTTCTCGGTCCTTGAACATTTAGAAAGAACAATTCCTCACACTGACTTTTTGGCCATTGAACATTTCAAAAGAACAATTCCTAACAGTGAGTTTTCAAACCTCGAACATTTTTAAAAAAACAATTCATTACAGTGACTTTTCGGCCCTTGAACATTGAAAAAGAACAATTCCGATTAGTGACTTTTCGGCCCTAGAACATTTTTGAAGAGCAATTTATGACAGTGACTTTTTGACCCTTGAACATTTTAAAAGAACAATTCATAACAGTGACTTTTAGAAACTAGAACACTTTAAGAGAACATTTAATAACAGTGACTTTACGACCCGAGTACATTTTAAGAGAACAATGCCCTACAAAGACTTTTCGGCCCTATAACATTTTAAAAGAACAATTCCTAACAGAGACTTATAGGCCCTAGAACATTTTAAAAGAACAATATCTAACACATTTTATAAGAACAATTCCTAACAGAGACTTTTCGGCCCTAGAGCATTTTAAAAGAACAATGCCTCAAGGAAACCTTTCGAATCTAAAACATTTTAAAAGAACAATTCCTAACGGAGACTTTTAGGCCTAGAACATTTTAAAAGAACAATTTCTCACAGTGAATTTTTGGCCCTAGAACATTTTAAAAGAACAATGCCTAACAGCAACCTTTCGAATCTAGAAAATTTTAAAAAGAACAATTCCTAACAGAGACTTTTTGGCCCTAGAACATTTTAAAAGAACAATGCCTAACAGAAACCTTTTGAATCTAGAACATTTTAAAAAGAACAATTCCTAACAGTGACTTTTCAGCTCTAAAACATTTTAAAAGAACAATTTCTCACAGTGAATTTTTGTCCATATCATGATAACATTTAAATTTTCCACCTGACTTTTCGGCCCTAGAACATTTTAAAGAACAATTCCTAACAGTAAATTTTTTACAATAAAACATTTTTAGACAGTTTTATCCAAACCCTTTCGGAAGTTACATGAATATCTCTGAAATTTTCAAACATTACTACCCTGTAATATATGCTGACAGTCCAACCGTTAATCAATTACTGACATTTTTTCTTTAAAAAAAGAACAGAAAAACTTTGATAAAAGAGAACCAAGGCAGAGTTTTTAATTTTGGACAACCACATGAATATGTTTCTGGATCAAACTAGTTTTTGTTTGTTTATGTTTATAGTCTGAAATTAGGTTCTAGTTTGAAATGTTGAACATAGTTTTTATCGATTCCACTGTTAATCAAGGTCATTGGAATACGTCATTGGACATTATTTTTATTGGGACGAAAATATCGATTATGACACATCAAAAAAGGGCAAAAAAACTTTGTAACAACAACGCTTTAAAAGTCATCAACAATTGAATGCTGAGAACATGACAACGTAAACACCTGAATATGGGAGCGAAAACAGAAGAATTATATGCAACATTGTAACAATTAAAGAATACATGCTATTTCGCGTTCCATCTGTATATTGTTTTTGCCGGATTTTAATACACAAAACAGTTTTAATTTTTTAGCTTTAGATTAGAAATATGAATATCATTATGTCGCAACAGCAGTATGATTAAAACAAACATTTCTTTTAATTATTCAAAGTTGGTAATTTGATTATTTTTTTGTAAAAGACGTGCTAAAAAGAGGGACATCCCTTTGACTTTGCAGGATGTTTGAGATACGCAGCAACGCTGGTTTTGAATTAATAACTAATTTTGATGAAAGAGAATGCCAGGCTTTATGCGTTTTAAAAATCATGCAATACTTTGACGGGTCCATATGTAGCCTATTTAAGGAGCCGGCTCATTATAATTTTTGTTAGTTTAAATGTTATCTTCTTAAGGGGTCTTGCGGGCATAAATTATTATTTTTCAAATATAGCATTTCGCTATATTTTTCTATAAATTAATTTTATCATAATAATTATACTTAATAGGAAAATAAAAAAAAAGATGGGGTCATCGTTCATTTAAGCTCACAATCTGCCTTCGAAAAAAAGCATTCATTTTTTGCTGAAATTTTTGTACCCTCGAGCCTCCTTAAGGATGAAAGATGTGTCACTGTGCACTAAGAAATACAACAATTAATCAGAAATATTTGTAAAGAAAGATTAAACAAATTTAAGACGTCTGTATTGGAGCAGCTCCTGTTTCGCAGCAAGTACAAATACATTTTATGTATACCACGATGTCCAGATTCATATGTAAGTACTGTAAATTCAGAAATTATTGCGTGCATTCATTATTGCGATTTTGTCATTTAAGACTTTAATGTGATTGTAATTTTTACGATTTTCCTCAAAATCATGGTAAATTCATGTAAAATATTTCAAAATGCGAGTTTAAATTATTGCGTTTACAACTCTGTAGCATTTTTCGCAATAATAAAAACCTTGCAATAATTTCTGAATTTACAGTATAGGATTTCTGTACGCAATTAAAATATTGAATATGGGAATTTCATCCAAAGAGCAAGATGTTAAAGATTATGTTTTTGATGAAGCCATGGCGATGTTTATAACTTAATCATCCACTAGCTGTTAAATTGTACCTGTATAAACGATTCGAAAAAAAAGTTCTTTCCTGACAAAAATGTTTAATATGATTATTATAGTTTCATAGAGTAAGTTATCTATCAAGTTTCTTTGAGTCTTTTCGAAATCACTAATTTACAATTTTCGTAGCTGTGATTTTTTTTTAAATATATTGGATGCATATTGCCCCTATTGTCCTAATATATTTGAATTATTTGTAGACCAAAAAGCAGTTCTACTTCTTTACACTTTTAATTTATTTATTTTGTCGATTTTTTTTATTTTACAATTTCAACTTTGTAGCATATATGAAATATTTTTGAAATGAATGTACATGTATGCACACTTTAAACGTCTGTTTATAAAAACGTTTGTAAGTGTTTCCCGTCCACGATACATTTTTTTTCAAAATTGACCGATTTTCAAAAGCTAAGAGTCTGGCAAACCGGTCTACACATTGTCCGTAACTTTCAAAAAGTTGCCTCTGAGTAAAATTTGACGTTTTCAGATATAATTAGCAAATGAGGTATTTTGTATACAAATAATTAACGATTTTACTTCTTCACCTTATTATCCAAAAAAAAAAACAATCATTGTTTCTCCGGCTATGTTGACACATAGAAATCACTTCTGTCGTCTAGCGTTGTCGTTCGCGTAGCCTCTTAAACTATTTACCCTATCAACTATTTACCCTATTAACTGTTTTACTACGAACGTGGGTCTTATGTAGGTCTTATGCAGGCGAAGCACGCGTTTTACGTTCTAATTTTATACAATGAAATTAGGACATTTTATTATGAGTTCGTTTGCGCACCTTGTTTTTTTGGGGTTTTTTTTTTATTTTTTTTTTTTACAATATATGAGAATCTTACCTAGAAGTGCGCTATTCCAGATCATAAAAGTCAAAATTACAAAGTCAATCATCTCTGCAAAACTATAAAGAAAGCATAGTGAGTTTTAAATGTAAACGTTATATTATAAAATTTGTAATGAATTTACATCAACCATATTTATTTTACTCTATTTTTGTTTCAACATAGAATATCTTTAGTTAATATACTTAAAATAAAATATGTGTTTTCGTTAAAAAAAAGAAAAGAAGAAAGAACTGTGTAAATCTAAGAAAGAATGCATTACACGAGAAGATACATATGTAAAAAGATACATATTTAAAATCAAGAATTTATTAATTCTAAGATGTCTTTACCTTATTTGCTGAATTTCTTGAAATACAAAAATGTGTCGAACGATATAAAGTCTTTAAAAACAATATTATGGAAAGTTCCTTAAAATACATTTTTATTGTCAAGTTTATTTACTTACAAGTAAAACTATTGCATGTAATTGGGTCTTTATCCTATTGATCTTATAATTTACTAAAGAGATACAAATAGTTAGTTATTACAAAGTATTTCAATAACTATGCAAGATATGAACTTGTGACTACTTAAAATTTTATGTGATCATTTCAAAATATTTAAACAATATGCCTTTTTGTTTCCTTGCCAATAAAGGTGATCAAAGATAAAACTATAGGTAAGTAAACATTATATATAAAGACGGTACTTGACTTAAATTTCACATCTGTGATTGTAGTATTTATTCTCATGTAACGTTTATTAAGGTTGTAAAAGTGCAAAGGATTGTCTTGCGATACGTTATATGGGCGTTTTTCAATAAAAACGTACTTTCTTGTCCCAGCCACTTTAAAAAAAATGTCTTTGATCTTTGCAAGTAATTTTTTGTGCAGTCACTACATTGAATTAGATATAACATTTTTAAGCAAAGAAACAGTTTATTTGTTAGAGGGATTGATAAGATATTGATTCCTTAATGGTCCAAAACAACCAAAATGGCATGTCCCTAGACCGCCTATTCAACATTCATACTCTCAAATATCGTAAAAAAATGTAGAAAGAAATATTAATTTTACTTAATATAAGTTCTTTAATAATTCAAAAGTATGTTTAGAGCCAACATATTTTAATAAACAGCTTTTAACATAGGATTTTTATTTTAGAAGGTGTGTCCCTAACACAATGTCCACTACGAAACGAAGTCATTAAAAGTTGCTTATAAACAGTTTTATAAAATCAATGTAATTTTTCGTTTGCAAGAGATATAAACATTAGGGTCTTACAAAAGAAGTGATGCTTTTATAACGGCAATTAAACTGTTGGTAAGAAAAATTGAGCACATCAAATGGACCAGAGTGATACCGTATTTTTGTAAATGTCCACTACGAAACGGGTCAAATCTTCTTCAGTAACTGGTTTTAAAATTATGAAAAAAATATCAGTGTACAGCTTAATAACGCTTTGATGAATACAGTCAGTCTTGTTACTATTGCAATATTGGGGTTGTGAGAGAAAAATTAAACATGTGAATACGTCCCCTACGAAACAAGTTTGGGAGAAAAACGTTTCGTAGTGGACACTACCACTACCATGCAGTCTTTTTTTACTCTTTTTTCAATTATATTCGTGCAAAGCAAATAACAAAGGTTAGTTTCATGTAATTTTTATTATGTTTTTATTAACATAGAATAGGGTTGATGTCAACTACGAAACTTTTTGTCCACTACGAAACGGTTTTGTCAACTACGAAACGCATCAAAATGTCCACTACGTAACATGAGTTGTACCTTCATATGTGAAGTACTGTCTAATCTTTATCGATAAAAAAATGGTTCTCGAATTCAGAAAAAAATGAGATTTTTCTAGTATATAAAGTAAACAAACTGGAATGTCTATAGGAAACATTTAAAATTGCAAAAATATGTGTGTTTAGAAGCAGTTTCGTAGGGGACTTTTACGAAACAGTACACAAATTATGAAAATAATATAATTTTAAAGAGTATTTAAGATTGCACTTTTTGTTTACAAACAAGTCTATAATAGAGGTATTCAAAATAACTCTTGAAAATAAATTTTAGACTAGTTGATTTTCCATTTTTTTTTTAGGTCTGAAAGGAACGCTTTTATTGAAAAACGCCCATATCTGATACAAGTATCTTTTACTTTGAGGAGAGAGAGAGAGCTTTTTTGAAGAGGGATGGGTGGAGGTTGGTGTCCTTTTCTACTTGTGTATTTTTTATTTGCTCCTTTACGTTTTCTGAATTATTTCACTGATGTTTACACACTCTATTGTAGTCAGATGTATAGGTCTCAGCAGCGTTTTTTTACATTTATCAATGATTTCTAAGTGTAAGTCAAGAGATGAGTTAGACCAAACTGTTTCAAAAAAGTCATATTTCAAATAACCAACAGTAGGACAGAAAACATGTACGTTGGGAGTCTAGTTGTTCGAGTCGGTTTTTTTTCGTTTTTTTTTTTTTTCATTCCGTCGCAGGTAGTACAGCCATATAATCATAAAAAAGTTAAGAATTATTAAAATATTTTATTTTAGTTTAATGTTTCTTTAAACAGTTGTCACGTGTAACTGTTGGATACATTTGATTGGTGGGATTCAGATTATTCATTTATGTTGGCCTTTCTACATGGCCCTTGAGTGAGTGTTACACACAATGGGGTCTTCAGATTAATCATTTATATTGGCCTTTCTATATGGCCCTTGAGTGAGTGTTACACACAATGTGGTCTTCAGATTATTCATTTATGTTGGCCTTTCTACATGGCCCTTGGGCGAGTTTTACACACAATGGGGTCTTCAGATTATATCTGTTGGCCTTTCTACATGGCCCTTGGGCGAGTCTTACACACAATGGGGTCTTCAGATTATATCTGTTGGCCTTTCTACATGGCCCTTGGGTGAGTGTTACACACAATGGTGTCTTCAGATTATATATGTTGACCTTTCTACATGGCCCTTGGGCGAGTCTTACAATCAATGGGGTCTTCAGATTATATCTCTTGGCCTTTCTACATGGCCCTTGGGCGAGTCTTACACACAATGGGGTCTTCAGATTATATCTGTTGGCCTATCTACATGGCCCTTGGGCAAGTCTTACACACAATGGGGTCTTCAGATTATATCTGTTGGCCTTTCTACATGGCCCTTGGGCGAGTCTTACACACAATGGGGTCTTCAGATTATTTCTGTTGGCCTTTCTACATGGCCCTTGGGCGAGTCTTACACACAATAAGGTCTTCAGATTATTTCTGTTGGCCTTTCTACATGGTTCTTGGGCGAGTCTTACACACAATGGGGTCTTCAGATTATATATGTTGGCCTTTCTACATGGCCCTTGGGCGAGTCTTACACACAATGGGGTCTTCAGATTATATATGTTGGCCTTTCTACATGCCCTTGGGCGAGTCTTAACCACAATTGGGTCTTCAGATTATTTCTGTTGGCCTTTCTACATGGCCCTTGGGCGAGTGTTACAAACAATGGGGTCATCAGATTATATCTGTTGGCCTTTCTACATGGCCGTTGGGCAAGTCTTACACACAATGGGGTCTTCAGATTATATCTGTTGGCCTTTCTACATGGCTCTTGGGCGAGTCTTACACACAATGGGGTCTTCAGATTATATCTGTTGGCCTTTCTACATGGCCCTTGGGCGAGTCTTACACACAATGGGGTCTTCAGATTATATCTGTTGGCCTTTCTACATGGCCCTTGGGCGAGTCTTACACACAATGGGGTCTTCAGATTATATCTGTTGGCCTTTCTACATGGCCCTTGGGCGAGTCCTACACACAGTGGGGTCTTCAGATTAATCGTGTATGTTGGCCTTTCTACATGGCCCTTGGGCGAGTCTTACACACAATGGGGTCTTCAGATTATATCGGTTTGCCTTTCCACATGGCCCTTGAGTGAGTCTAACACACAATGGGGTCTTCAGATTATATCTGTTGGCCTTTCTACATGGCCCTTGAGTGAGTCTTCCACACAATGGGGTCTTCAGATTATATATGTTGGCCTTTCTACATTGCCCTTGGGCGAGTCTTACACACAATGGGGTTTTCAGATTATATATGTTGGCCTTTTTACATGGCCCTTGGGCGAGTCTTACACACAATAGGGTCTTCAGATTATATCTGTTGGCCTTTCTACATGGCCTTTTGGCGAGTGTTACACACAATGGGGTCTTCAGATTATATCTGTTGGCCTTTCTACATGGCCCTTGGGCGAGTCTTACACACAATGGGGTCTTCAGATTATATATGTTGGCCTTTCTACATGCCCTTGGGCGAGTCTTACACACAATGGGGTCTTCAGATTATATCTATTGGCCTTTCTACATGGCCCTTGGGCGAGTGTTACACACAATGGGGTCTTAACATTATTTCTGTTGGCTTTTTTACATGGCCCTTGGGCGAGTCTTACTCACAATGGGGTCTTCAGATTATATCTGTTGGCCTTTCTACATGGCCCTTGGGCGAGTCTTACACACAATGGGGTCTTCAGATTATATCTGTTGGCCTTTCTACATGGTTCTTGGGCGAGTCTTAAACACAATGGGTCTTCAGACTATATCTTTTGGCCTTTCTACATGGCCCTTGGGCGAGTCTTACACACAACGGGATCTTCAGATTATATCTGTTGGCCGTTATATATACATGGCCCTTGGGCGAATGTTACACACAATGGGGTCTTCAAATTAATCGTTTATGTTGGCCTTTCTACATGGCCCTTGAGTGAGTGTTAAACACAATGGGGTCTTCAGATTAATCGTTTATGTTGGCCTTAAGCTTTCTACATGGCCCTTGGGCGAGTCTTACACACAATGGGGTCTTCGGATTATATCTGTTGGCCTTTTAACATGGCCCTTGGGCGAGTCCTACACACAATGAGGTCTTCAGATTAATCGTGTATGTTGGCCTTTCTACATGGCCCTTGGGCAAGTCTTACACACAATGGGGTCTTCAGATTATATCGGTTGGCCTTTCTACATGGCCCTTGAGTGAGTCTAACACACAATGGGGTCTTCATATTATATCTGTTGGTCTTTCTACATGGCCCTTGAGTGAGTCTTACACACAATGGGGTCTTCAGATTATATCTGTTGGCCTTTCTACATTGCCCTTGGGCGAGTCTTACACACAATGAGGTCTTCAGATTATATATGTTGGCCTTTTTACATGGCCCTTGGGCGAGTCTTACACACAATAGGGTCTTCAGATTATATCTGTTGGCCTTTCTACATGGCCTTTTGGCGAGTGTTACACACAATTGGGTCTTCAGATTATATCTGTTGGCCTTTCTACATGGCCCTTGGGCGAGTCTTACACACAATGGGGTCTTCAGATTATATATGTTGGCCTTTCTACATGCCCTTGGGCGAGTCTTACACACAATGGGGTCTTCAGATTATATCTATTGGCCTTTCTACATGGCCCTTGGGCGAGTCTTACACACAATGGGGTCTTAAAATTATTTCTGTTGGCTTTTTTACATGGCCCTTGGGCGAGTCTTACTCACAATGGGGTCTTCAGATTATATCTGTTGGCCTTTCTACATGGCCCTTGGGCGAGTCTTACACACAATGGGGTCTTCAGATTATATCTGTTGGCCTTTCTACATGGTTCTTGGGCGAGTCTTAAACACAATGGGGTCTTCAGACTATATCTTTGTGCCTTTCTACATGGCCCTTGGGCGAGTCTTACACACAATGGGATCTTCAGATTATATCTGTTGGCCGTTATACATGGCCCTTGGGCGAATGTTACACACAATGGGGTCTTCAAATTAATCGTTTATGTTGGCCTTTCTACATGACCCTTGAGTGAGTCTTACACACAATGGGGTCTTAAAATTATTTCTGTTGGCTTTTTTACATGGCCCTTGGGCGAGTCTTACTCACAATGGGGTCTTCAGATTATATCTGTTGGCCTTTCTACATGGCCCTTGGGCGAGTCTTACACACAATGGGGTCTTCAGATTATATCTGTTGGCCTTTCTACATGGTTCTTGGGCGAGTCTTACACACAATGGGGTCTTCAGATTATATCTATTGGCCTTTCTACATGGCCCTTGGGCGAGTCTTACACACAATGGGGTCTTAAAATTATTTCTGTTGGCTTTTTTACATGGCCCTTGGGCGAGTCTTACTCACAATGGGGTCTTCAGATTATATCTGTTGGCCTTTCTACATGGCCCTTGGGCGAGTCTTACACACAATGGGGTCTTCAGATTATATCTGTTGGCCTTTCTACATGGTTCTTGGGCGAGTCTTAAACACAATGGGGTCTTCAGACTATATCTTTTGGCCTTTCTACATGGCCCTTGGGCGAGTCTTACACACAACGGGAACTTCAGATTATATCTGTTGGCCGTTATACATGGCCCTTGGGCGAATGTTACACACAATGGGGTCTTCAAATTAATCGTTTATGTTGGCCTTTCTACATGGCCCTTGGGCGAGTCTTACACACAATGGGGTCTTAAAATTATTTCTGTTGGCTTTTTTACATGGCCCTTGGGCGAGTCTTACTCACAATGGGGTCTTCAGATTATATCTGTTGGCCTTTCTACATGGCCCTTGGGCGAGTCTTACACACAATGGGGTCTTCAGATTATATCTGTTGGCCTTTCTACATGGTTCTTGGGCGAGTCTTACACACAATGGGGTCTTCAGATTATATCTATTGGCCTTTCTACATGGCCCTTGGGCGAGTCTTACACACAATGGGGTCTTAAAATTATTTCTGTTGGCTTTTTTACATGGCCCTTGGGCGAGTCTTACTCACAATGGGGTCTTCAGATTATATCTGTTGGCCTTTCTACATGGCCCTTGGGCGAGTCTTACACACAATGGGGTCTTCAGATTATATCTGTTGGCCTTTCTACATGGTTCTTGGGCGAGTCTTAAACACAATGGGGTCTTCAGACTATATCTTTTGGCCTTTCTACATGGCCCTTGGGCGAGTCTTACACACAACGGGATCTTCAGATTATATCTGTTGGCCGTTATACATGGCCCTGGGGTGAATGTTACACACAATGGGGTCTTCAAATTAATCGTTTATGTTGGCCTTTCTACATGGCCCTTGAGTGAGTGTTAAACACAATGGGGTCTTCAGATTAATCGTTTATGTTGGCCTTAAGCTTTCTACATGGCCCTTGGGCGAGTCTTACACACAATGGGGTCTTCGGATTATATCTGTTGGCCTTTTTACATGGCCCTTGGGCGAGTCCTACACACAACGAGGTCTTCAGATTAATCGTGTATGTTGGCCTTTCTACATGGCCCTTGGGCAAGTCTTACACACAATGGGGTCTTCAGATTATATCGGTTGGCCTTTCTACATGGCCCTTGAGTGAGTCTAACACACAATGGGGTCTTCAGATTATATCTGTTGGCCTTTCTACATGGCCCTTGAGTGAGTCTTACACACAATGGGGTCTTCAGATTATATCTGTTGGCCTTTCTACATTGCCCTTGGGCGAGTCTTACACACAATGGGGTCTTCAGATTATATATGTTGGCCTTTTTACATGGCCCTTGGGCGAGTCTTACACACAATAGGGTCTTCAGATTATATCTGTTGGCCTTTCTACATGGCCTTTTGGCGAGTGTTACACACAATGGGGTCTTCAGATTATATCTGTTGGCCTTTCTACATGGCCCTTGGGCGAGTCTTACACACAATGGGGTCTTCAGATTATATATGTTGGCCTTTCTACATGCCCTTGGGCGAGTCTTACACACAATGGGGTCTTCAGATTATATCTATTGGCCTTTCTACATGGCCCTTGGGCGAGTCTTACACACAATGGGGTCTTAAAATTATTTCTGTTGGCTTTTTTACATGGCCCTTGGGCGAGTCTTACTCACAATGGGGTCTTCAGATTATATCTGTTGGCCTTTCTACATGGCCCTTGGGCGAGTCTTACTCACAATGGGGTCTTCAGATTATATCTGTTGGCCTTTCTACATGGCCCTTGGGCGAGTCTTACACACAATGGGGTCTTCAGATTATATCTGTTGGCCTTTCTACATGGTTCTTGGGCGAGTCTTAAACACAATGGGGTCTTCAGACTATATCTTTTGGCCTTTCTACATGGCCCTTGGGCGAGTCTTACACACAACGGGATCTTCAGATTATATCTGTTGGCCGTTATACATGGCCCTGGGGTGAATGTTACACACAATGGGGTCTTCAAATTAATCGTTTATGTTGGCCTTTCTACATGGCCCTTGAGTGAGTGTTAAACACAATGGGGTCTTCAGATTAATCGTTTATGTTGGCCTTAAGCTTTCTACATGGCCCTTGGGCGAGTCTTACACACAATGGGGTCTTCGGATTATATCTGTTGGCCTTTTTACATGGCCCTTGGGCGAGTCCTACACACAATGAGGTCTTCAGATTAATCGTGTATGTTGGCCTTTCTACATGGCCCTTGGGCAAGTCTTACACACAATGGGGTCTTCAGATTATATCGGTTGGCCTTTCTACATGGCCCTTGAGTGAGTCTAACACACAATGGGGTCTTCAGATTATATCTGTTGGCCTTTCTACATGGCCCTTGAGTGAGTCTTACACACAATGGGGTCTTCAGATTATATCTGTTGGCCTTTCTACATTGCCCTTTGGCGAGTCTTACACACAATGGGGTCTTCAGATTATATATGTTGGCCTTTTTACATGGCCCTTGGGCGAGTCTTACACACAATAGGGTCTTCAGATTATATCTGTTGGCCTTTCTACATGGCCTTTTGGCAAGTGTTACACACAATGGGGTCTTCAGATTATATCTGTTGGCCTTTCTACATGGCCCTTGGGCGAGTCTTACACACAATGGGGTCTTCAGATTATATATGTTGGCCTTTCTACATGCCCTTGGGCGAGTCTTACACACAATGGGGTCTTCAGATTATATCTATTGGCCTTTCTACATGGCCCTTGGGCGAGTCTTACACACAATGGGGTCTTAAAATTATTTCTGTTGGCTTTTTTACATGGCCCTTGGGCGAGTCTTACTCACAATGGGGTCTTCAGATTATATCTGTTGGCCTTTCTACATGGCCCTTGGGCGAGTCTTACACACAATGGGGTCTTCAGATTATATCTGTTGGCCTTTCTACATGGTTCTTGGGCGAGTCTTAAACACAATGGGGTCTTCAGACTATATCTTTTGGCCTTTCTGCATGGCCCTTGGGCGAGTCTTACACACAATGGGATCTTCAGATTATATCTGTTGGCCGTTATACATGGCCCTTGGGCGAATGTTACACACAATGGGGTCTTCAAATTAATCGTTTATGTTGGCCTTTCTACATGGCCCTTGAGTGAGTGTTAAACACAATGGGGTCTTCAGATTAATCGTTTATGTTGGACTTTCTACATGGCCCTTGGGCGAGTCTTACACACAATGGGGTCTTCAGATTATATCTGTTGGCCTTTCTACATGGCCCTTGGGCGAGTGTTACACACAATGGGGTCTTCAGATTAATCGTTTATGTTGGCCTTTCTACATGGCCCTTGAGTGAGTGTTACACACAATGGGGTCTTCAGATTATATCTGTTGGCCTTTCTACATGGCCCTGGGGCGAGTGTTACACACAATGGGGTCTTCAGATCAATCGTTTATGTTGGCCTTTCTACATGGCCCTTGAGTAAGTGTTACACACAATGGGGTCTTCAGATTATATCTGTTGGCCTTTCTACATGGCCTTTGGGCGAATGTTACACACAATGGGGTCTTCAGATTAATCGTTTATTTTTGGCCTTTCTACATGGCCCTTGAGTGAGTGTTACACACAATGGGGTCTTCAGATTATATCTGTTGGCCTTTCTACATGGCCCTTGGGCGAGTGTTACACACAATGGGGTCTTCAGGTTATATCTGTTGGCCTTTCTACATGGCCCTTTTGCGAGTCTTACACACAATGGGGTCTTCAGATTATATCTGTTGGCCTTTCTACATGGCCCTTGGGCGAGTGTTACACACAATGGGGTCTTCGGATTCATCGTTTAGGTAAGCCTTTCTACATGGCCCTTGAGTGAGTGTTACACACAATGGGGTCTTCAGATCAATCGTTTATGTTGGCCTTTCTACATGGCCCTTGGGCGAGTCTTACACACAATGGGGTCTTCAGATTATATCTGTTGTCCTTTCTACATGGCCCTTGGGCGAGTCTTACACACAATGGGGTCTTCAGATTATATCTGTTGGCCTTTCTACATGGCCCTTGGGCGAGTCTTACACACAATGGGGTCTTCAGATTATATCTGTTGTCCTTTCTACATGGCCCTTGGGCGAGTCTTACACACAATGGGGTCTTCAGATTATATCTGTTGTCCTTTCTACATGGCCCTTGGGCGAGTCTTACACACAATGGGGTCTTCAGATTATATCTGTTGGCCTTTCTACATGGCCCTTGGGCGAGTCTTACACACAATGGGGTCTTCAGATTATATCTGTTGTCCTTTCTACATGGCCCTTGGGCGAGTCTTACACACAATGGGGTCTTCAGATTATATCTGTTGGCCTTTCTACATGGCCCTTGGGCGAGTGTTACACACAATGGGGTCTTCAGATTATATCTGTTGGCCTTTCTACATGGCCCTTGGGCGAGTGTTACACACAATGGGGTCTTCATATTGATCGTTTATGTTGGCCTTTCTACATGGCCCTTGAGTGAGTGTTAACACAATGGGGTCTTCAGATAATATCTGTTGGCCTTTCTACATGGCCCTTGAGTGAGTCTAACACACAATGAGGTCTTCAGATTATATCTGTTGGCCTTTCTACATGGCCCTTGGGCGAGTGTTACACACAATGGGTTCTTCAGATTAATCGTTTATGTAAGCCTTTCTACATGGCCCTTGAGTGAGTGTTACACACAATGGGGTCTTCAGATCAATCGTTTATGTTGGCCTTTCTACATGGCCCTTGGGCGAGTCTTACACACAATGGGATCTTCAGATTATATCTGTTGGCCGTTATACATGGCCCTTGGGCGAATGTTACACACAATGGGGTCTTCAAATTAATCGTTTATGTTGGCCTTTCTACATGGCCCTTGAGTGATTGTTAAACACAATGGGGTCTTCAGATTAATCGTTTATGTTGGCCTTAAGCTTTCTACATGGCCCTTGGGCGAGTCTTACACACAATTGGGTCTTCGGATTATATCTGTTGGCCTTTTTACATGGCCCTTGGGCGAGTCCTACACACAATGAGGTCTTCAGATTAATCGTGTATGTTGGCCTTTCTACATGGCCCTTGGGCAAGTCTTACACACAATGGGGTCTTCAGATTATATCGGTTGGCCTTTCTACATGGCCCTTGAGTGAGTCTAACACACAATGGGGTCTTCAGATTATATCTGTTGGCCTTTCTACATGGCCCTTGAGTGAGTCTTACACACAATGGGGTCTTCAGATTATATCTGTTGGCCTTTCTACATTGCCCTTGGGCGAGTCTTACACACAATGGGGTCTTCAGATTATATATGTTGGCCTTTTTACATGGCCCTTGGGCGAGTCTTACACACAATAGGGTCTTCAGATTATATCTGTTGGCCTTTCTACATGGCCTTTTGGCGAGTGTTACACACAATGGGGTCTTCAGATTATATCTGTTGGCCTTTCTACATGGCCCTTGGGCGAGTCTTACACACAATGGGGTCTTCAGATTATATATGTTGGCCTTTCTACATGCCCTTGGGCGAGTCTTACACACAATGGGGTCTTCAGATTATATCTATTGGCCTTTCTACATGGCCCTTGGGCGAGTCTTACACACAATGGGGTCTTAAAATTATTTCTGTTGGCTTTTTTACATGGCCCTTGGGCGAGTCTTACTCACAATGGGGTCTTCAGATTATATCTGTTGGCCTTTCTACATGGCCCTTGGGCGAGTCTTACACACAATGGGGTCTTCAGATTATATCTGTTGGCCTTTCTACATGGTTCTTGGGCGAGTCTTAAACACAATGGGGTCTTCAGACTATATCTTTTGGCCTTTCTACATGGCCCTTGGGCGAGTCTTACACACAATGGGATCTTCAGATTATATCTGTTGGCCGTTATACATGGCCCTTGGGCGAATGTTACACACAATGGGGTCTTCAAATTAATCGTTTATGTTGGCCTTTCTACATGGCCCTTGAGTGAGTGTTAAACACAATGGGGTCTTCAGATTAATCGTTTATGTTGGACTTTCTACATGGCCCTTGGGCGAGTCTTACACACAATGGGGTCTTCAGATTATATCTGTTGGCCTTTCTACATGGCCCTTGAGTGAGTGTTACACACAATGGGGTCTTCAGATTATATCTGTTGGCCTTTCTACATGGCCCTTGGGCGAGTCTTACACACAATGGGGTCTTCAGATTATATCTGTTGGCCTTTCTACATGGCCCTTGGGCGAGTGTTACACACAATGGGGTCTTCAGATTAATCGTTTATGTTGGCCTTTCTACATGGCCCTTGAGTGAGTGTTACACACAATGGGGTCTTCAGATTATATCTGTTGGCCTTTCTACATGGCCCTGGGGCGAGTGTTACACACAATGGGGTCTTCAGATTAATCGTTTATTTTTGGCCTTTCTACATGGCCCTTGAGTGAGTGTTACACACAATGGGGTCTTCAGATTATATCTGTTGGCCTTTCTACATGGCCCTTGGGCGAGTGTTACACACAATGGGGTCTTCAGGTTATATCTGTTGGCCTTTCTACATGGCCCTTTTGCGAGTCTTACACACAATTGGGTCTTCAGATTATATCTGTTGGCCTTTCTACATGGCCCTTGGGCGAGTGTTACACACAATGGGGTCTTCGGATTAATCGTTTAGGTAAGCCTTTCTACATGGCCCTTGAGTGAGTGTTACACACAATGGGGTCTTCAGATCAATCGTTTATGTTGGCCTTTCTACATGGCCCTTGGGCGAGTCTTACACACAATGGGGTCTTCAGATTATATCTGTTGTCCTTTCTACATGGCCCTTGGGCGAGTCTTACACACAATGGGGTCTTCAGATTATATCTGTTGGCCTTTCTACATGGCCCTTGGGCGAGTGTTACACACAATGGGGTCTTCATATTGATCGTTTATGTTGGCCTTTCTACATGGCCCTTGAGTGAGTGTTAACACAATGGGGTCTTCAGATAATATCTGTTGGCCTTTCTACATGGCCCTTGAGTGAGTCTAACACACAATGATGTCTTCAGATTATATCTGTTGGCCTTTCTACATGGCCCTTGGGCGAGTGTTACACACAATGGGTTCTTCAGATTAATCGTTTATGTAAGCCTTTCTACATGGCCCTTGAGTGAGTGTTACACACAATGGGGTCTTCAGATCAATCGTTTATGTTGGCCTTTCTACATGGCCCTTGAGTGAGTGTTACACACAATGGGGTCTTCAGATTATATCTGTTGGCCTTTCTACATGGCCCTTGGGCGAGTGTTACACACAATGGGTTCTTCAGATTATATCTGTTGGCCTTTCTACATGGCCCTTGGGCGAATGTTACACACAATTGGGTCTTCAGATTATATCTGTTGGCCTTTCTCCATGGCCCTTGGGCGAGTGTTACACACATATGGGTCTTCAGATTATATCTGTTGGCCTTTCTACATGGCCCTTGAGCGAGTGTTACACACAATGGGGTCTTCAGATTAATCGTTTATGTTGGCCTTTCTACATGGCCCCTGAGTGAGTGTTACACACAATGGGGTCTTCAGATTATATCTGTTGGCCTTTCTACATGGCCCTTGGACGAGTCTTACACACAACGGGGTCTTCAGATTATATCTGTTGGCCTTTCTACATGGCCCTTGGGCGAGTGTTACACACAATGGGGTCTTCAGATTAATCGTTTATGTTGGCCTTTCTACATGGCCATTGAGTGAGTGTTACACACAATGGGGTCTTCAGATTATATCTGTTGGCCTTTCTACATGGCCCTTGGGCGAGTGTTACACACAAAGGGGTATTCAGATTATATCTGTTGGTCTTTCTACATGGCCCTTGAGCGAGTGTTACACACAATGGGGTCTTCAGATTATTCATTTATGTTGGCCTTTCTACATGGCCCTTGAGTGAGTGTTACACACAATGGGGTCTTCAGATTAATCGTTTATGTTGGCCTTTCTACATGGACCTTGAGTGAGTGTTACAAACAATGGGGTCTTCAGATTAATCGTTTATGTTGGCCTTTCTACATGGCCATTGAGTGAGTGTTACACACAATGGGGTCTTCATATTTATCATTTCTGTTGGCCTTTCTACATGGCCCTTGAGTGAGTGTTACACACAATGAGATCTTCTTTTTTTTTTTTTTTAATCTATTTTGCCAATGGGATTCAAATGGTTTTATGAAACTGCTGATAATTATAGTATTTTTTCAATAAAGCACTTATTGGTATATTCTATCGACGTAGATAAATTAAACATCACTAATCGCTTACTCTAGTGGTTGTTTTTTTCTATATAAAAAAAAAGATGTTGTATGATTGCCAATGAGACCATTTTCCATATGACACAGAAATTTACAACAACAGGTCACCATACGACCTTAAACAATGACTGAATGAGCAATACCTTACTTCTTCCAAAGACTCAGAACGACTCAAAGCTTGCCTGTATTAAGTCAGGAATATGCCAGTTGTTATCAATTCGTTTAATGTGTTTTAGATTTGAATTTGGGTTTGAATAATGGACTTTCTGTTTTGAATTTTCGTCAGAGTTCTGTATTTTTGTGATTTCACTTTACACTTTGTGTAAAAGCTTGTTTTGTATATATATATCAAGTTGTTTGATGTTTGTCATGTTGTGAAGCTGTCTCATTGGTTACTACAGCCTAAATTTCATTTTCCATAAAAATAAATACATTCAGGAATCGGAAATTGAACTAGAATTGCCATTGCAAGCAATAGCGGATGTCACCCTTCCCCCTATTGCCACTAAGAGGCAGCCATTTCAAACTTGTTTAACAGTAAATGCACAAATATGCATGGCTATTCATCTTTTTGTAAACTTTCAGTATATTCAGAGCATTTTAAAGTATTTCACATTGATACCGTTTCCATGGCAACGGCAGCCATTTTGAAAATTTCAAAGTCAAAAGTCTCAACTTAACTTGTCAGTTACCAATAATATCAAATTTCATTAAGTTAAAACCATTTTGAGAATTTTTGACATTTTGGCAGTTTCCATGGCAACCGTGACCATTTTGGAAATTCCAACTTCAAAAGTCATATCTAGACTTGACAGTTAACAATCATATCAAGTTTCATCAATTTTGAAGCATTCTGGAATTTTTGCTCCTGTATCCATGGTAACATAGTAGTTCCAATGATTATCAAAATCATTCAAAACCTGTATATAGTGGACAACTATATTGCATAAAAATTTGATGATTTTAAGTTCAAGCATACGAAAGTTATTCACCAAACCCGGAAGTTTTTGGAGCATTTTGACCTTTTTGCATTGTTTCCATGGAAACGGCAGACATTTTGGAAATTCCAACGCCAAATTCAACATCTACTAAAGTTGCTCATCGTTATGCTAAAGTTTAAAAAAAATTGGAGCATTTCCATATTTTTGAAATTTTTGGTGTAGTTTCCATGGCAACATAGCAGTTCCAAAATGTGCCAAAATTATCCAAAACCAGTATATAGTGGGCACCTACATTGTATTAAAATCTAAAGATTTTAAGCTTAAGCATTCTCAAATAATTCAAGGAACTCCAAAATTATATTTTTTCACCATTTTTCCGTTTCCATGGTGATGGCAGCCATTTTTTAGTTCCAAAGTTGCACAGATTCTGGGGAGTCAGGGTTCCTTGTTATAGTGCACCATCATTCGGATTGGTACTTTTGGCTCTGAGAAAGCGGGCGGACAAAATTAGGTGGAAGTATAATAATAATAATACAGAAAAAGAAACAGATGAAAAGCAATATGTCACCCGACATTGTCGATCGGGTGACATAATAAAAAAGACAATGCTTTAAAGATTTGAATTGATCCATAGGCTGGTTCTCTCCCTTGCAACGCAACATACGGGTATCTGAGTCACTCTTTTTTACCGTATCACCATGGTGATACGGTCTGATTAGTCAGAGGCTAGACGTCAGGTTCGGGTAAATCTGTTAACGGTATTTCATTGGTTATAAATACTATTTCATGGCTGCTTCGTGGTTGCTTCCGGAATGATTCTGGGGGAAATGAAGGCCGTAGTAACGTCTGATTGGCTATTATTGAGTGGTATGCATTATGTGCCAGCGCGTCCGTATGTGCGGACGGATAAAAATCATGATAGTAGGTCATCGGTATAAATTATAATGAAGTGTTCATTTGCTATCGTAAAGAGCTATAATGTTTATTAACGAAGCACTGTCAATTTGGTGCAATTTATTAAACCAATACAATTCTGTGATAATGAAATCATGTAATCTTGAAATTTTGTTATTTAAAAATAGAACAGTAATACACACAATCTACACTTTAAACTCTGTGTATTAAAACGGTTGAATGATTGAGATACTTTAGTGTTAGATTTCTTCGTAAGCTTAGATTTTAAATAATAAATACGTACACAAAACGTATGCTCTATATATAAAAATAATAACCATTCACTTTTCATTGCTCGAACATATTGATTAGAAAATATTAAAATCACGGAATTTACCGAAGATGTTATTTCGTTTCCCGCGCTTTCATCGCTTCATTGATTTCTGGTGTAAATAAACAAATCCAGAAAAAAACAGCTGACTGATTAGAAGAATACAAAACTTACAAGGTGAGCAATATGGTTTCTTGTGCAAAGAAGCCTACACCAATCATCACGGTATAGTTATAGGCAAGGGTTACAGTGCACTATGCTGACAGCAGCAGCTGTTGCAATATTAGTTTTTTACAAATTATATGGGAGGGCATCGTACATTGAGTTACTGAGAAACAATTATGCTAATAAAAAATCAAAGCTGTCTACAGAAAAAATCAGAAAAAATGTCCTTAGGTGAACGACTTTATATCAACATAGCTGGATAAAGTTGTATATCTAACACCTCTACAGGGGCGGATCCAGCCATTTTAAAAAGGGGGGCCCAACCCAGGACAAATTAAGGGGGGTGGGGGGTTTTCAACTTCCATTTATATGTCCCCATTCTAATGCATTGATCGTCCAAAGGCAGATTAAGAGGGGGGCCAGCCCCTCCCCGCCCCTCCTTCCACCCTTTCTGGTAAAATTTGGTTGGCTTCCACTAATGAAAATTCCGCCACTGGTTGTTGGACCTGGGACTATTATAGTATAAGCAGTCATTGTCAATTGATATATCAACAGCACTGAGAACTGCATTTGATATACATGTCCGATTTCAATTTATTAACATTATCAGGTCTTACAATTAGTACATTTTTATGCCCCACCTACGATAGTAGAGTGGCATTATGTTTTCTGGTCTGTGCCTCCGTTCGTTCGTCCGTTCGTTCGTTCGTTCGTTCGTCCCGCTTTAGGTTAAAGTTTTTGGTCGAGGTAGTTTTTGATGAAGTTGAAGTCCATTCAATTTGAAACTTAGTACACATGTTCCCTATGATATGATCTTTCTAATTTTAATGTCAAATTAAAGTATTGACCCCAATTTCATGGTCCACTGAACAAAGAAGATAGTGTGAAGCTCAGGTTAAAGTTTTTGGTCAAGGTAGTTTTTGATGAAGTTGAAGTCCAATCAACTTGAAACTTAGTACACATGTTAACTATGATATGATCTTTCTAATTTTAATGCCAAATTAAAGTATTGACCCCAATTTCACGGTCCAGTGAACATGTAAAATGATAGTGCAAGTGGGGCATCCGTGTACTATGGACACATTCTTGTTTCATGATGATATAATTACTATTAGGTTGCTTACGTAGGGAATAACTGAAGCATGACTGAACAAGTCGCCCCCTCCCCCTATTTGTCCCAGCTGACCTGAGAATCTCTCCCTCTTCAACCGTTGACTTCATACAACAATTACCTTTCCATTGTGGCATACATGTAAGATATTTATTTTGATAACATCAAAATTTTATATGGAACAATTTATTCCAAATAATTATGACAAGACCATTTTAAATTTTTTCTGGGACGCCTTCCTACAACAAAGTCCAGATGTAAAAATAAATGGCTTCAGTGTTAGGACGTCATAGGAAGGTGTCACAGAAAAAAACAAATAGCCTTGCCAGACGTCAGTTCGAGGAAGGCGTCCCAAAAATTTTTTTAAATAGCCTTGCCAAACGTCATAATTACAATGTATTTGGACTATGAACATTTGTGATGTAAAGTTAATAGTGGCGGACATGTACATATTGTAGCAATAAGGTGTATTCAAAGCACAATACATGTAACTAATAATAAATCAACTCAGATGGAATTTTCATCACTGGATGGAAGCATACTGATGTGTCAAATTTCTTTATTTTTCACACAGCATCGGCAAAGAGTGATAAGATGTAAATCAGGAGATTAATCATTGTTTTAGAAGTCAAGAATTTTTATATTTACTTATTTTGGTAGATACATGTAACATAACATTTATTTTGTCATTATACCTGTTTGCTCAGCATTCTTCATGAAAACTATCACACTGATTTTAAATCATTTAAGGAAAGCACTGTGTAAGCAAACATTTCAGGAGGCAAAGAGTCTTTAGGCTGACTGTAATAGTCTGTATATTATCTGAAAAGCTTAGTTCTTGTCAACTTCCTTATTATTTCAAACATTTTAATTAGTGTCTCCCAAATTTGGTGTATTTCTTTTAGCTTAAAATAAAAGCTTTTTTCAAAGTCATGTTCATTTATTTTTCAACCCAGCCCAGAAATATGTGGTTACCTTTAACATGGCTGATTTAGGGAAAGGCGACCTGGCTCACCTCTAACAAAGGCTATATTAATGGTCAATACAGACATTTTACCTGTTCAACACCAAATGCTGTATGTCAAGTTTGGGCCCCTGGCCATGGCTCTTTTTTTTTTCATTATTCATCTTGTATGTACATCTCTTTTGAATTTGTTTGCTTATTTGTTCTATGGTCTATGAATATCTATCTACATACCACATTTCATGGTCCCACAAAAATATTTAAAACATATACATTTTACTTTATCTAGCTTCTCTCATGTGATAGCGGTACCTTTTTGGTCACTATTTATGTGTTGCGTTTAAATATGAATTGTAACACTTTATAGTGACTGGACAGGTAAAATAAATACTTCTCAAGAAACAAAAAAAGAAGACTACTTGGAACAGCACAAGACTACAAGTATGTATGAATAAAAACTCAGATCGGAATAGCATGGAGGATGTTACGTCCTGTGAATAAGCAAGGAAAGCTTTTAATAATAGTGCATTTTTTTCAATGTATTCATGTTATTAGGTTTTTCATTCATTTTCTGTTCAAATTTCAACATAATTTGTCAAAAATGTTAATCTAACTTTACTAAAACTTTTAGTGGTGGATCCAGAAATATTCATAAGCAGGGGCTCACTGACTGCCTAAGAAAGGGCCTGCTCCAATCATGCTCCAGTGATTCCTTATATAAACAACCAAATTTTCCTTACAAAAGGGGTGGCCCAGGCCCCCCTAAAAAACCCTCTAACTCAACCTCTGACTTTGAAACAATATGACAAGTGTTTCATTCACCAAAATACTGGTGCGTTTTTTGTGATAAATATTGTGCGCAATTTTATGAATGAAAGGGGAAAGAAGATCCACACATGTTGTACCCGCACATGACAATTGCAAACTGACCCAATTTTTATATCACAACCAATCAACTTATACTGACATTATCAGAGAGTACACATCAAATTAAAAAAACACAAATAACTGATAAATTTTATCAGATATTGCAGAATTAAATATGTTTTAAATTTATTACAAAAAAATGTTCTAGAGAAAAAATGTTCACAATCTCAAAGATAGATATAACTGAATCTTTTATAAGTACAATGTACCAAAGACAACTGTCTATCCAAGTCACAATTTATAGAAGTAAACCATAATACACTATGTAGGTTGTAGTATGGTCTTCAACGCAAAGCTTGGTTCACGCCAAACAGCAATTATATATAGTCCATTTCAATCACCAGAGGCAGATTTAGGGGGGCATGGGGCCCGGGCCCCCTTTTCTGGAAAAATTTTGGTTGGTTTTATAGGGAATTAATCACTGAAGCATGACAGAAGCGGGCCCCTCTTAGGCAGCAACCATTTGATTTTCTGGGGGGGGGGGGGGGGGCTATGGTTTTTTTTGGGAAAAAAGTTTGTTTCCAGTTTTTGGAGAAAAAAATAATTTGTTTTTGATTCTGAGAAAAAAAAATTGTTTGTTTCACCCTCAGCTGCCACTATATGTAATGCTAAAATTGAAAGAAAAAAATTGTTTTTGACTTGTCGCGAAAAAAATAGATTGTTTTTCGCCGCAGGCGAAAAAAAAAAATTTGTCCAGAAAAAAAAACCATAGCCCCCCCAGAAAATCAAATGGTTGCTGCCTTAGTCAGTAAGCCAGCCCCCACTTATGAAATTTTCTGGATCCGCCACTGATCATGACAATAAACATTAACAAGTAAAACTAACTAATAATCCTGACTATATGTATAACATGAAATGGTTGCCATCAGAAATGAAAATATAAATATCCATACTAACAAAAACTTGATTACACGTGCAACCAAATATCAAGCACTAAAGGCTAATCATGCTAATACTTATATGAAGCTCTCATGTACAGAACTCAGGGGCGGATCCAACCATTTTAAAAAGGAGAGGTTTCAACCCAGGACAAAGGCTGGGTTCCAACTATATGTCCCCATTCAAATGCATTGATCGCCAAAAAAGGGCTCCAGGAACACCCTCCCCCCCCCCTCCCCGCCTGAATCCGCCACTGGAACTTCAAAAAAAAATTGTCAAGATTACAACCACAATGTGATATATTAAAATATATAAGAAGACAGGTACATGTAACAACATGGTGAAAAAAAAATTTGAAATTAATATTATTCCAAATCCCATTACCATAAAAACATCTTTTTTAAGTATTACTACTTCTGGAAATTAGTAATAACAACACTTAACTACCAAACTAATTGCATCTTCTAAGACAAAAGTCGGATAAGATATCAATCTCTTCTATACATGTAAGTATATATAAGATGTAACATTCTCAAATTTGAAAGGCCTTCTATAGTAGTCCATTTTGTCAAGTAATAATCCTCAAAAGTACATGTAGGTTACAATGTAGAAGCTATTTTTATCAAGTTGATTATAGACACAGTATGCATTTTATTGTAATATCATTCCCCATTTTCATTCTCAATTTTATCCAGTCATTTATCATTATAACCCTGGTCCACCTATAATACAACTAAAATCACAAATTAGTAGAAAAAAGCGCTATGCATTCATATTGCTTGGAGTGCAATATTCCAATAAAAATAAAATTTACTCACAAACCACTGATCTCAATATAATCAGCTAAAATACGGCAAGCTTTTTAGAAAAGCTATTACTTGTTGTTAATATCTATCAGAGCCAAACTAACGAGCAACAGGAAACCAGTCTAAATTTGTACATGTTGTATGTCTAAAATAACCAAAGGCAATCATTAGCTCAATAATAAAATTAATAAAAAAAAATACAGACAGCTTGTAAAACATTTATTAGTCAATTGGACGGATATATAAGTTTAAACAGATTACAAACATAACTAAGAAATACACAAATTAATAGATACAAAGAGGAACAAAGCAAAGCATAAAAGACTAATATGCATGAATAAAAACAACAATAAAAAATAATTTATATGCCGCTCTTTTTTTATGAATAGTCGGAGACATTTTCCTGATGAGATTAAAAGAGAGGGATGAATAAATGAAACATTATCTAATTCTAGAGAAAGGGGGAATACATGCACTCCATGAGATGCAGAACAAGATTGGATGATGCGCCAACTACATACATTTTATTTGTATTCTCAAAATTGAACAATAAAATTGAAAATGATACAATATAAAACTAAAAGTATATTAGTACATTATGCCTGGTAAAATGACGAGATAGCGAACCATCTTTGAGTCAACAGGTGTATATAAATCAATTCAGTATTAAATTTACATATTTTCATTTGCATACAACTATACAAAAAAATAATCACATAGATTTTTTTATGCACAAGCCAATATGTACAGAACTACAAAAACACTATGTTTATACACAAAAGGTGGCATTAACTGTAAAATTAACATTTACCGATATGATTCAAGTTCTCATGTTGGATATATATATATGTTCAGATTACAAAAATTTTAAAAGATAAAAAGAAATATGAAAAAAAAATGCCGTCTGTGTAAATGAGACATCTCATCTCAGGAGACCAAATGACACAAAAATTAACAAATATCACCACACGGGCTCAAACAATGAGCAAGGCCCATACCACATAGTCAGCTATTCAATGCCCCAAAATTGCAAATGTTAAAAAACCGTAAAACAAAATAAACGAGAAAAACCAACAGTCTAATCTTAGTACAAAAAAGTGAACAAAAAGAAATATTAACACAGCAACGAACTACAACCACTGATTTACAGGCTCCTGACTTGGGATAGGCATTACATAATGTTGCGGGGTTAAACATGTAAGCGCTGAGATATCAACCCTTCCCCTTACCTGTGCCAAAGGTTAACAAGTACAATACAAGAACAAGCTATTATAATAAACACCATTTGAAAAAGTCTTAACTCGTTAGATGAATAAATATGTATCAAAATTTCGTGCGTATTTTAGACTAGACGCCATCTCAGTAACCATGGTAACCATGGATATGAATTCCAAAGAACACCGATAGTCATATAACCCCATAGTAAAATAGAAATAGAAATAGAGCTTCAAGCTCGTGCAGTCTAATACATAGCCGCTTTAAAAATAAAACATCAATGATAAGCAAATGAAATTTACAGCAATGTAGTGATTGTATTTACAATATAAAGTAGCAGTTGTAGGCACATAAGGTAACAGAAGAATAGACAAGGCATATTTTTGCTAAACAATAAAAAAATCATTTGAACTTCTACATTAATTTCAAAACCCTGAAAACTACTATTTATAGAAGCTCATGTTTATAAGTTTCGTCTAAAACTTTGATGGTTAAAGGATGTTCGCTACTCTTGTTTTTAAGTTTTGCTAGATATGAGGAATCCTCTGGTTTTATCCATTTAGAATGAATAAAAAATATTCCCCGCTAACCCCTTCCTTTTTACTTCATTATTATAATACATGTATATATAAATTAAAAAAATAATATTTGAAAATCCTATTAAAGCCTTGTTATTTTTCATAATTGGAAAGATAAAAAGGGTTCCAATTTTAATGTATGAAAAGTCTTGAGAGAATTATTTTCAACCAAATTTTCATTGACTCATATCTCGAAAAAACACCGCACGGATCCATCATTTATACTATTTTTTAGTCTCTGTATTACATATTATCGATTTATAACATCCTTTTAAAACATTGATTTGGAAACAGAATACCGAACATCCTTAACACATATAATTAACAAAAGAAATGCGGTTTTTATGTTCGAGGGCCAACAAAATACATAAGCAATGCTTCCATGACACTTTCGAAAAAAAATCCATTGTTATACAATTATAATGAATCGAAAGAAAAGTGTCTTTCGGTCTTACATGTTTCCATCAACCCTTTATGGACAACCATTTGCCAACACATGCTTATTGTGTACCCGTGTGTCAGTCACGTGGTGTTAGTACACAGGTTAGATTGATCTACAAATGTCAGTTTTACCACTGGCATACATCCAACAATAGACACGTGTGTCAGTACACAGGTTAGAATGATCTACAAATGTCAGTTTTACCACTGGCATACATCCAACAATAGACACCAATCATCATCGCCACACAAATAACACTGCTGATAGAACTCCAAACAGTGTCCAGTTGAAGCTTAATCTCGTGAAGCCACTCCCCATATCTGAAACGATAATATAAAACGTTGGTTGTTAGATAGACTTTTTAATTAGAAAACATGACTTATTATGTTCGAGAAAACATTAAACATTGTTTGTTAGATAGACCATTTATTTGGAAAACATGACTTCTGTTGGGGAAAACATAAACATTGGGTGTTAAATATTTCTTAATTGGAAAACATGACTTTCGGTGGAGAAAAAGCAAAACGTTGGTATCTTGAATTTAATGATAATCAAAGTTCATTAAAATGTATGTTCCCCATTTCCATTCTCAATTTTATTGTAAATCATTATCCAAAATAAGCAAAGACTGAACCTTAATCACATAAGATACTAGAATTTTGCATGATTGCCAATGAGACAACCATTTACTATACGCACAATGACGTATTTATAAGCTAGGCAACTATACGTCACATTATGAATGATATTGCTGAGATTGAAGACCGTCTATATAATAAATAAATAGTTAGTTCACTTTCTTTACTGCATTTCAAAAGTAACCTGACGTATCTTCCATCATCAATATTGAAGATTAAGGATTTTTGCTCCTCTTAATTTTGTATTTTTTGCAAGATTTTCGGATTCCTCTGGTTTTATCTATGTATTGCCATTCAATATACTTTGCCCTAAAACCCTTGCTATTTTTATTAAATTTCTTTAGACCAATGTTAAAAATATGAAAACTCTAGAGAGAATCATTTGTCGCCAAATTTCCAATGGCTTATAATTCAAAAACCAGCATATATCTCAAAAACCAGCACACCTTATTTTTTTCTGCTTTATTTGTTCCTTTATTTATATACTATCATATAAGAACAGTTTTTTTAAAAGCTTGTTATTTTGAAACAGAGGAAAGAGCATACTTAATATCATTTTTGAGTTTATATAAGAGGCGACTCTTTTGCCAGAAAACTTATTCTGCATGACCGAAAACCTGAACGTTATCTTCTTTTTTTTTACCAGCTGAGTCAAAAAGCTTATCAAAGAAACTTTGTAATTATTAAAAGGGGGTATGGTACTTAAAATTCTAAGTTACTAGTTAACATGTTTAACAAACGTATGTGCCATGTTATGCTATCCTTGCATAATTCAGTTTTCTGTGTTCTATCAAATCAATAACTGCAATGAGTTATTTGTTCATGACACAAATTCACTTCATGTACAGCAAAACACAAATATTAAAGAAACAACGCTTGTATTGCTGTTTTTGTAATGTCGTCATACATGCAACCTGCTTTTCATGTATAAATGTACGATTTTAAAGCACAGGGTCTCGGTAAGCGGATATAAAAATTTTTTAAAATCAATCAGGGTATTTATATTTCGTATTCCCTGTCTATTTTAATACAGCACTGTTAAATATAGCGATGTACAATTTACCTTTCTTACCAGTAATTATATTTTTTTAAAGTTTTTCTGTAGTCGATAAAAATCCGAATGTGATAGTTATAGTACCGTTGTTTACTTCAACCATCTGTTATTAATTCAATTATGACACATTAACCACTGTGACCACGTGACTGCATAGGCGGATCCAGGGGGGCCTGGGGGCCCGGCCCCCCCTTTCTTGGGAAAAATTTGGTTGATTATATAGGGAATCACTGAAGCATGACTGGAGTGCCCCCCCCCCTTAGGTCAGTCAACGGGTCCCCCTTATGAAAAGTTCTGGATCCGCCACTGGACTGTGACAGTTTTATAGTTCACAAACATTTGTATATATCAAAAATTAAAGTTATACATACCAAAGTTTAGATAGCCTGAAAAATAGGAATATAAACATTAAATAGTTGGAAAAAGTTAAATCACATTAATACTGAACTCCAATAAAAAATGAATAAAAAGGAAAATCCCTAATCTAATGGCAAAATCAAAAGCTCAAACACATCAAACGAATGGAAAACAACTGTCATAATCCTAACTTGGTACAGGCATTTTCTTATGTAGAAAATGATGGATTAAACCTATTTTTATCATGTTATAACAGTTCTAACTTCGGGAGCAACAATTTAACTTCAAAACATTTTCTGTTTTTTTTTATCAAACAAATTATTTGTTTCTAAAATTCAACACTATAAGGTATGGGGAAAATCTGAATCCGAAAAAACAACATTTGTCATTTGCCTTACCATTTTGTATATCTTCTTTAACTAATATTGCAGCAATTATAATACGAAAAGAACAAAGAGAGAGAAAAAGGGATTTTAATTAATTAATTTTCTACAAATCATATTTTTACCTTTGCATGGGCATCCTTGAGATTCACACGAAGTCGTGTCTGTACTATTTCCAGTGCAATATGTCCCGCCATTTATCGGTACAGGGTTTGTACAAGTTCTATCCCTTGTCAATACGTGCCCGTGACAGCTGTATGGACAAGCACTCCATGATGACCACGGTGACCATCCTCCATCAACTGTTATGTAAAAATATATTTGATAATTAGTTTGAAGATAAGGATAATTTGTGTGATAGCCTATGAGACAACTTTTTAGCAAATAGTTCAGACGAAGTGGATTTAAAAAGTATAGTCAACTGTACGACCTTCAATAATGAATAAACCTATACCGACTGTACGTAAAATGCTATAAAAAGGCCGGACATGAAAAATTATAAACAATGCAATTCAGATTTCAACAACCTAAAAAAATATGACATACATGAACCAAAAACACCAACTGAATTACAGGATCCTTGTTTTTGGATTGAAATGAACCGAGTTGCCTCATATGATAATGAGAATACAATGGTAGATATACGAAGATGTGGTATGAGAGCCAATGACATAACTCTATCATTCAAGTCACAATGTATAAAAGTAAACCATCATATATCATTGTACGGTCTTCTACACGGAACTTTGGCTCACACCGATCAGCGAGATAACGAGAGCCTCGCAAATGACATGTAGAAAAACATTTCAATAGGATAACCAATGGTCTATAAATCTATATAAAAATAACGAGAAACGAGAAACACTTTATGAACCACATAAACAAACGACAACTACTGATGCCTCTGTTCTATATCTCTTGTAATCACTACCGTGTCAGTTAAAGCACACATAGAAATATCCATAAACAAATCCGTAGTAGTTGCTACAATGTCTGCAAACAGAAATAATTAATCAGTTTCCTATTAATATGTTTTCTTTACCTATGCATGGACAGCCAAGGGCTTCGCACGAGGACATTTCTGTTTCATTCCCAATGCAATATTTCCCTCCATTTTGTGGCATAGGGTTTGTACAATTTCTCTTCCTCGACAAAATCTCTCCCTTGCAGTTGTCCGGACAATCAGTCCAAGATGACCATGACGTCCAGTTTCCATCCACTGAAACAAATGATCAGTTGTAACTATATATTATATAACTATGCACCTAATTACTTTAGATATCAGCACAAGAATGTTAAATCGGTAATAATTTATGCAAAACATGATTTTGCAACATGTTCTGAATTTTAAAATTTGTTACAAAAATTTCTCTAATATCATTAGCATTTCGTTTTCAACTATTCTATGAAACAAGCACTTTTTTAATGTATTTATTACCTGGACAATTTGCTATAGTACATGATATTGTTTCCGAACTGTTCCCTTGACAAACTGTTCTGTTATTTTCTGGAGAAGGATTTGTGCAGGATCTAGTCCTAATAAGGTCTTCATCACCGCAAGTTTCTGGACAATCACTCCAGACTGACCATTCTGTCCATCCACCATTAACTAGAATGGAAAAATACATTTGATACGTTTTATAAATGTGTTTGTGGTTGCAATAGAAACGACTAGGTCCCTTTGAGTCAGTGGCATCCTGCGCACATGGTATCGTCTTCAAGTACACATAAAAAAGATTGTTCTTAGCCTAGAAGTCGTGAATATGATTTTACAACATATTTTGAATGAAAAATTTGTTCAAACTCCTTCTTGCTTGTCCTTACTAATGATCAATTTCTTAAAGGCACCTCTGTGTCTGTGTTATATATTTCTTACCTGGACATTGTACTGTAGAACATGAAACTGTTTCCGTGTTGCTACCTTGACAAACTGTTCCGTTATTTTCTGGAGAAGGATTTGTGCAGGATCTAGTTCTAATAAGGTCTTCATCACCGCAAGTTTCTGGACAATCACTCCAGACTGACCATTCTGTCCATCCACCATTAACTAAAATGGAAAAATACATTTGATACGTTTTATAAATGTGTTTGTGGTTGCAATAGAAACGACTAGGTCCCTTTGAGTCAGTGGCATCCTGCGCACATTGTATCGTCTTCAAGTACACATAAAAAAGATTGTTCTTAGCCTAGAAGTCGTGAATATGATTTTACAACATATTTTGAATGAAAAATTTGTTCAAACTCCTTCTTGCTTGTCCTTACTAATGATCAATTTCTTAAAGGCACCTCTGTGTCTGTGTTATATATTTCTTACCTGGACAGTTTGCTGTGTAACATGAAATAGTTTCCGTGGTGTTTCCTTGACAAACTGTTCCGTTATTTTCTGGAGAAGGATTTGTACATGATCTAGTCCTAATAAGGTCTTCATCACCGCAAGTTTCTGGACAATCACTCCAGACTGACCATTCGGTCCATCCGCCATTAACTTAAGTAAACAAATATATCCAATAAGTTGTATTTATCTTTTCAAGGTTGCAATTAAAACGACTAACTACCTTTGAACAAGTGAAATATAGCTCAGAATATATTGTCTTACAAAGCAAAAAGAATACCATTATTTAAACAAAACTTTAAATATATTATTTTTCTACTTTTAAAAAATGTGAGATTTTTTAATCTGTCTTGAATATAATTTTACAACATGCTTGGAATTTAAAATTTGTTGAAAATTATATTGTTTGAAGCTTTTTCTTAATAAGAACTATTTAACTAAACAAGAACTCCGTTTAATGTATTTCTTACCTTGACATTTTGCTGTAGAACATGAACTTGTTTCCGTGGTGTTTCCTTGACAAACTGTTCCGTTATTTGCATGAGATGGATTTGTACATGATCTGGTCCTAGTCAGGTACTCATCAATACAAGTTTCTGGACAATCACTCCAGACTGACCATTCGGTCCATCCTCCATTAACTGAAATGAAAAATATATCCAATAAGTTGTATTTATTTTTTTAAGGTTGCAATTGGAACGAATGGCTTCCTGTGAACCTGTGACATACAGCTCACAACCTTGCATTAATTTAAATTCTCAATTTAAAATCGTGATACAAAAAAAATACTTTTATTTCAGTAAAAAAATGGAAAAAATATTACCGAAGGAGTATCACATCTATCATTCGTGAATAAGATTTTGCAACATGTTCTGAATTTTAAAATTTGTTACAAACATTTCTCTAATATCATTAGCATTTCGTTTTCAACTATTCTATGAAACAAGCACTTTTTTAATGTATTTATTACCTGGACAATTTGCTATAGTACATGATATTGTTTCCGAACTGTTCCCTTGACAAACTGTTCCGTTATTTTCTGGAGAAGGATTTGTACATGATCTAGTCCTAACAAGGCTCTCATCACTGCAAGTATTTGGACAATCACTCCAGACTGACCATTCAGTCCATCCGCCATTAACTGAAGTACAAAATTTATTTAATAATAACCATTTTGTTTTATATAGATTGTATTTGGAACGATTTGCTCTTTATGAACAAGTGGCAATTAGCTCACAAAACTTTTATCTCTTCGTACGCCTGGTGATCCGTGCTTTCCTGAGTGTTTGAACAAAAGCCGATGTACACAAAATCTTAAGTTGCTATATTTATACTAAAAACATTACTACTTATAAAAATTGTAATGGAAATTCATATTTCTAAAGTTTGATATATTTTTTTTATATTCAAATTATCGATCAGAGAAAAAAATATTCTTAAACGACCCATGCGTTTTATGTATTGTTTACCTGGGCAATTTGCAGTGTAACATGAAATTGTTTCCGTGTTGTTTCCTTGACAAGCTGTTCCGTTATTGTCTGGAGAAGGATTTGTGCATGATCTAGTCCTGATAAGGTCCTCGTCATTACAAGTTTCTGGACAATCACTCCAGACTGACCATTCTGTCCATCCACCATTAACTAAAGAACAAAATATATCTAATATTTACCATTTGCAGTTAGACGATTGCAATTGGAACGAATTTCTCCTACAAACAAGTGGCATTTATCTCACAAAACGTTTTTTCTTTCGTACGCCTAGCGATGCGTTTTTTTATTGAGTGTTTGTACAAAAGCCGATGCACATAATATCGTCATTTTACCCAAAACATTACTACTAACAATGAATAATCGAAAGTCATATTTAAAGTTTGATACATTTTTATTAGTAAGCTTGTCCATACTGGAAAATAACTATTTTCGTCATCTCTGTGTTATGGATATCTTACTTTGACATTTTGCTGTCATGCAAGAAATTGTTTCCGAGCTGTTCCTTTGACAAACTGTTCTATTAAGCAAAACATATTTCATAGTTTTTTCAAGACCTCAATTTAACTGATTGAAAGACTATGTCTTCATCATATGATTAGCTTGTCCCTATACATGTACCTTTAGCAAATGTAAAATTTAAAAAAAACACAGTAATATGAAAAGTAAAACTAACTTTAAATGAGGTCCGAGGCCGATGTCAGAATAATTTACAAATGAAACTAAACAAAATGACAATGATACATAAATAAGCAAAGGACTACTAGCAGGATTTTTTAATCTATCAGTCGTGAAAGGGATTTTACAACATGCCTTGTATTTCCAATTCGATGAAAAATCTCTTATAGCTTACAGCTTTTTTTAAATTAAACTAATTAACAGCTTTTTCTAAATTAAACTAATTAACAGCCTTTTCTAAATTAAACTAATTAACTAAACTAGCACTTTTTTCGTGTATTTCTTACCTGCACAATTTGCTATAGTACATGATATTGTTTCCGAACTGCTTCCCTGGCAAACTGTCCCGTTATTTTCTGGAGAAGGATTTGTACATGATCTAGTTCTAATAAGGTCTTCATCACCGCAAGTTTCTGGACAATCACTCCAGACTGACCATTCGGTCCATCCGCCATTAACTTAAGTAAACAAATATTTCCAATAAGTTGTATTTATCTTTTTAAGGTTGCAATTAAAACGACTAACTACCTTTGAACCAGTGAAATATAGCTCACAACCTAGTGTCTTACAAAGCATTAAGGATAACATTATTTAAACAAAACATTAAATATATTATTTTTCGACTTTTAAAAGATGTAAGATTTTTTAATCTGTCTTGAATATAATTTTACAACATGCTTTGAATTTTAAATTTGTTGAAAATTATATTGTTTGAAGCTTTTTCTTAACAAGAACTATTTAACTAAACAAGAACTCCGTTTAATGTATTTCTTACCTGGACATTTTGCTGTAGAACATGAAATTGTTTCCGTGGTGTTTCCTTGACAAACTGACCCGTTATTTTCACGAGATAAATTTGTACATAATCTAGTCCTAGTCAGGTACTCATCAACACAAGTTTCTGGACAATCACTCCAGACTGACCATTCGGTCCATCCTCCATTAACTGAAATGGAAAAAATATCCAATAAGTTGTATTTATCTTTTTAAGGTTGCAATCGGAACGAATGGCTTCCTGTGAACCTGTGACATACAGCTCACAACCTTTCATTTATTTAAATTCTCAATTTAAAATCGTGATTCCAAAAAAAAATACTCTTATTTCAGTAAAAAAATGAAAAAAATATTACTGAGGGAGTTTTAAATCTTTCATTCGTGAATATGATTTTGCAACATTTTCTGAATTTAAAAATTTGTTAAAAATAATTCTCTAATATCATTAGCTTTTCGTTTCCAACTATTCAATGGAACAAGCACTTTTTTAATGTATTTATTACCTGGACAATTTGCTGTAGAACATGAAATCGTTTCCGTGGTGTTTCCTTGACAAACTGTCCCGTTATTTTCATGAGATGGATTTGTACATGATCTAGTCCTAGTCAGGTACTCATCAACACAAGTTTCTGGACAATCACTCCAGACTGACCATTCGGTCCATCCTCCATCAACTGAAATGAAAAATATATCAAATAAGTTGTATTTATCTTTTTAAGGTTGCAATTGGAACGAATAGCTTCCTGTGAACATGTGACATACAGCTCACAACCTTTCATTTATTAAAATTCTCAATTTAAAATCGTGATACCAAAAAAAATACGTTTATTTCAGTAAAAAAATTAAAAAAATATTACTGAGGGAGTTTTAAATCTTTCATTCGTGAATATGATTTTGCAACATTTTCTGAATTTTAAAATTTGTTAAAAAAATTCTCTAATATCATTAGCTTTTCGTTTCCAAGTATTCAATGGAACAAGCACTTTTTTAATGTATTTATTACCTGGACAATTTGCTGTAGAACATGAAATTGTTTCCGTGGTGCTTCCTTGACAAACTGTTCCGTTATTTTCATGAGATGGATTTGTACATGATCTGGTCCTAGTCAGGTACTCATCAATACAAGTTTCTGGACAATCACTCCAGACTGACCATTCGGTCCATCCTCCATTAACTGAAATGAAAAATATATCCAATAAGTTGTATTTATTTTTTTAAGGTTGCAATCGGAACGAATGGCTTCCTGTGAACCTGTGACATACAGATCACAACCTTGCATTTAATAAAATTCTAAATTCAAAATCGTGATACAAAAAAATACTCTTATTTCAGTAAAAAAATTTAAAAAAAAATTACTGAGGGAGTATTAAATCTATCATTCGTGAATATGATTTTGCAACATTTTCTGAATTTTAAAATTTGTTAAAAAAATTCTCTAATATCATTAGCTTTTCGTTTCCAAGTATTCAATGGAACAAGCACTTTTTTAATGTATTTATTACCTGGACAATTTGCTGTAGAACATGAAATCGTTTCCGTGGTGTTTCCTTGACAAACTGTCCCGTTATTTTCATGAGATGGATTTGTACATGATCTGGTCCTAGTCAGGTACTCATCAATACAAGTTTCTGGACAATCACTCCAGACTGACCATTCGGTCCATCCTCCATTAACTGAAATGAAAAATATATCCAATAAGTTGTATTTATTTTTTTAAGGTTGCAATCGGAACGAATGGCTTCCTGTGAACCTGTGACATACAGCTCACAACCTTGCATTTAATAAAATTCTAAATTTAAAATCGTGATACCAAAAAAATACTCTTATTTCAGTAAAAAAATTAAAAAAAATATTACTGAGGGAGTATCACATCTATCATTCGTGAATATGATTTTGCAACATGTTCTGAATTTTAAAATTTGTTAAAAATAATTCTCTAATATCATTAGCTTTTCGTTTCCAACTATTCTATGAAACAAGCACTTTTTCAATGTATTTATTACCTGGACAATTTGCTATAGTACATGATATTGTTTCCGAACTGTTCCCTTGGCAAACTGTTCCGTTATTTTCTGGATAAGGATTTGTACATGATCTAGTCCTTACAAGGCTCTCATCACTGCAAGTATCTGGACAATCACTCCAGACTGACCATTCAGTCCATCCGCCATTAACTGAAGTACAAAATATATTTAATAATAACCATTTGTTTTATCTAGATTGTATTTGGAACGATTTGCTCTTGATGAACAAGTGGCAATAAGCTCACAACACTTTTACCTCTTCGTACGCCTGGTATTCCGTACTTTCTTGAGTGTTTGTACAGCAACCGATGTACACAAAATCTTAAGTTGCTATATTTATACTAAAAACATTACTACTTATAAAAATTGTAATGGAAATTCATATTTCTAAAGTTTGATATATTTTTTTATATTCAAATTATCCATCTGAAAAAAAATATATTCTTAAACGACCCTTGCGTTTTATGTATTATTTACCTGGGCAATTTGCAGTGTAACATGAAATTGTTTCCGTGTTGTTTCCTTGACAAGCTGTTCCGTTATTGTCTGGAGAAGGATTTGTGCATGATCTAGTCCTGATAAGGTCCTCATCATTACAAGTTTCTGGACAATCACTCCAGACTGACCATTCTGTCCATCCACCATTAACTAAAGAACAAAATATATCTAATATTTACCATTTGCAATTAGACGATTGCAATTGGAACGAATTTCTCCTATAAACCAGTGGCATTTAGCTCACAAAACGTTTTTTTCTTTCGTACGCCTAGCGATGTGCTTTTTATTGAGTGTTTGTACAAAAGCCGATGTACATAATATCGTCATTTTACCCAAAACATTACTACTAACAATGAATAATCGAAAGTCATCATATTTAAAGTTTGATACATTTTTATTAGTAAGCTTGTCCATACTGGAAAATAACTATTTTCGTCATCTCTGTGTTATGGATATCTTACTTTGACATTTTGCTGTCATGCAAGAAATTGTTTCCGAGCTGTTCCTTTGACAAACTGTTCCATTAAACAAAAATATATTTCATAGTTATATCAAGACCTCAATTTAACTGATTGAAAGACTATGTCTTTATAATATGATTAGCTTGTCCCTATACCTTTAGCAAATGTAAAATAAAAAAAAACCAGTAATATGCACAGTAAAACTCACTTTAAAGGAGGTCCGAGGCCGATGTCAGAATAATTTACAAATGAAACTAAACAAAATGACAATGATACATGAATAAGCAAAGAACTAGTAGTAGGATTATTTAATCTATCAGTCGTGAAAGGGATTTTACAACATGCCTTGTATTTCCAATTCGATGAAAAATCTCTTATAGCTTAAAACTTTTTCTAAATTACACTATTTAACAAAACAAGCATTTGTTTCATGTATTTCTTACCTGGACAATTTGCTATAATACATGATACTGTTTCCGAACTGCTTCCCTGGCAAACTGTTCCGTTATTTTCTGGAGAAGGATTTGTACATGATCTAGTCCTAATAAGGTCTTCATCACCGCAAGTTTCTGGACAATTACTCCAGACTGACCATTCGGTCCATCCGCCATTAACTTAAGTAAACAAATATATCCAATAAATTGTATTTATCTTTTTAAGGTTGCAATTGAAACGACTAACTACCTTAGAACCGGTGAAATATAGCTCACAACATATTGTCTTACAAAGCATAAAGAATAACATTATTTAAACAAAACATTTAATATGTTATTTTTCGACTTTTAAAAAATGTGAGATTTTTTTATCTATTTTGAATATAATTTTACAACATGCTTTGAATTTCAAATTTGTTGAAAATATATTGTTTGAAGCTTTTTCTTAACAAGAACTATTTAACTAAACAAGAACTCCGTTTAATGTATTTCTTACCTGGACATTTTGCGGTAGAACATGAAATTGTTTCCGTGGTGCTTCCTTGACAAACTGTCCCGTTATTTTCATGAGATGGATTTGTACATGATCTAGTCCTAGTCAGGTACTCATCAATACAAGTTTCTGGACAATCACTCCAGACTGACCATTCGGTCCATCCTCCATTAACTGAAATGAAAAATATATCCAATAAGTTGTATTTATTTTTTTAAGGTTGCAATTGGAACGAATGGCTTCCTGTGAACCTGGGATATACAGCTCACAACCTTTCATTTATTAAAATTCTAAATTTAAAATCGTAATACCAAAAAAATACTCTTATTTCAGTAAAAAAATAAAAAAATATTACTGAAGGAGTTTTAAATCTATCATTCGTGAATATGATTTGGCAACATTTTCTGAATTTTCAGATTTGTTAAAAATAATTCTCTAATATCATTAGCTTTTCGTTTCCAACTATTCAATGAAACAAGCACTTTTTTATGTATTTATTACCTGGACAATTTGCTAAAGTACATGATATTGTTTCCGAACTGTTCCCTTGACAAACTGTTCCGTTATTTTCTGGAGAAGGATTTGTGCATGATCTAGTCCTAACAAGGCTCTCATCACTGCAAGTATCTGGACAATCACTCCAGACTGACCATTCTGTCCATCCGCCATTAACTGAAGTACAAAACATATTTGATACGTTTTATGAATGTGCTTGTGGTTGCAATAGAGACTAGGTCCCATTGAGTCAGTGGCATAGTGTGCACATGATATCGTCTGCAAGTACACATGAAAAAGAGTTAACTTATTCTAACCCTAGACGTTGTGAATATGATTTTACAACATGTTTTGATGGAAAAAAATGTTCAAACTCCTTCTTGCTTGAACTCACTAATGATTATTTTTTTAAACGACACATCTGTGGCTGTGTTATATATTTTTTACCTGGACATTTTGCTGTGTAACATGAAATTGTTTCCAAGTCGTGTCCTTGACAAGCTGTTCCGTTATTGTCTGGAGAAGGATTTGTACATGATCTAGTCCTATTAAGGTCCTCATCACCGCAAGTTTCTGGACAATCACTCCAGACTGACCATTCAGTCCATCCACCATTAACTTAAGTAGAAAACCCAAAGACATATAACTCACAACCTCTCATTTCATGAAATTCTAAATTTAAAACCGTGTAACCAAAAGAATTACTTCTATTCAAGTATAAAATGGATAAAAAATATTACAGGGGGAATTTTATATCTATTAGTCGTGAATATGATTTGAATTTTAAAATTTGTTAATTTTTTCTATCTTATATCATAAGCATGTCGTTATATATAATTATTGAATCAAACAAGCACTGTTTTTTTGTAAATCTTACCTTGGCAATTTGATGCAGTACATGGTTTAGTATCTGAACTGTTTCCATGACAAACTGTTCCGTCGTTTTCTGGAGAAGGATTTGTGCAGGATCTAGTCCTAGTCAGGTCCTCATCACCGCAAGTATCTGGACAATCACTCCAGACTGACCATTCGGTCCATCCACCATTAACTTAAGTAAAATATATATCAAATAAGTTGTATTTATATTTAAAATTTTGTAATTAAAACCATTTAATTCCGATTACCCAGTGGCATATAGCAAAAAAAAAATATTTCATAAAATTCTAAATTTACATCCATGATACCAACAGAATTGATTTATTTCAGCATTTCAGAACTTGTTATTACTGAGGTAGTTTCAAATCTATCAGCTATGAATATGATTCTACAACATTTTTTGACTTCGAAATTCGTTAAAAACTCTCTTTTAACATAAGTTTGTCGTAACATGTAACTTTTGAATTAAACAAGTACTCTTTATCATGTATTTCTTACCTGGGCAATTTGCAGTGTAACATGAAATTGTTTCCGAGGTTTGTCCCTGACAAACTGTCCCGTTATTTTCTGGAGAAGGACTTGTGCAGGATCTAGTCCTGATAAGGTCCTCATCATTACAAGTTTCTGGACAATCACTCCAGACTGACCAATCAGTCCATCCACCATTCACTTAATAAAAATAGTAATCCATTATGCTTTATTAGTATATCTATGAGTGAATTTGGAACTACTATCTCCAGAAGAACAAGAGGTATATAGCGTACAACGTCTCGTCTTTAAAAAACAAAAACATAGCAATACGCACAGTAAAACTCAGTTTACAAGAATTCCAAGTCCGATGTTAGAATAGGTAACAAAATAAACTAAGCCAAATGAAAATGGGACATACATTAACACAGGACTACTGGCAGTTACTGACATGCAAGCTTCAGACTTTATTTAAACTGATGGAAAGATTATGTCTTCCTCATGTGATTAATCTTGTCCTTACTGATATATAATGAAAAAAGAAAAAACTCTTTTTATATATACATTTCTTACCTGGACAATTTGCAGTGTAACATGGAATTGTTTCCGAGGCGTGTCCTTGGCAAACTGTCCCGTTATTTTCTGGAGAAGGATTTGTACATGATCTAGTCCTAATAAGGTCCTCATCACTGCAAGTATCTGGACAATCACTCCAGACTGACCATTCAGTCCATCCACCATTCACTTTAATTGAAAATATATCCAATAAATTATATTTCTATGTTTAAGGTTGAAGTTAAAACGACTAGCTTACGATAAAACCGTGGAATTAAATTCACAAAGTGTCGTCCTTAAACATGTCTGCTAATGAGTACTTTTAAGAGTGCTTCGTGCCACAGTTGTGGTATAAAAAGTAAAATCACAAACATTCTGAGCTCCGGGCAAAATTCAAAAAGAATGTATCAACTGGCAGAATCAAAAGGTCAATCAAAATCAACGAATGGATAACAACTGTCATATTCATGACTTGGTACAGCCGTTTTCTTATTCGAAAATGGTGGTGTTAACCTGCTTTTATAGCTAGCTAAACATCTCACTTGTATATGAAATATCATTTGTACAACCTGCATGCCAAAGAAACTACTTTTTTATACATGAAATTGAAATTTCTTTTGTTAATTTCAGATAACATAGGATCTGTCAAGTTAGCAGTAGTAAATGTATTGTTCATGTTTGTTAATAAAACAAGTCTGTTTGCTATAATGTTGTCCTTAATGGTAGCTATTTAATTAGTAATGCACTCCATTTTATGTATTCTTACCTGGACATTGTGCTGCAGTACAAGAAATTGTTTCCGTGTTGCTTCCTTGACAAACTGTTCCGTTATTTTCCGGAGAAGGATTTGTACATGATCTAGTCCTAATAAGGTCTTCATCTCTGCAAGTTTCTGGACAATCACTCCAGACTGACCATTCTGTCCATCCACCATTCACTTAATAAAAATAAATCCATTTTGCTTTATTAGTATATCTATGAGTGAAGTTGGAACTACTAGCTCCAGAAGAACAAGAGGTATATAGCGTACAACGTCTCGTCTTTAAAAAAAACCATAGCAATACGCACAGTAAAACTCAGTTTACAAGAAGTCCAAGTCCGATGTTAAAATAGGTAACAAAATAAACTAAGCCAAATAAAAATGGGACATACATTAACACAGGACTACTGGCAGTTACTGACATGCAAGCTTCAGACTTCATTTAAACTGATGGAAAGATTATGTCTTCCTCATGCGATTTATCTTGTCCTTACTGATCACTAATGAAAAAAGAAAAAACTCTTTTTTATATACATTTCTTACCTGGACAATTTGCAGTGTAACATGGAATTGTTTCCGAGTCGTGTCCTTGGCAAACTGTCCCGTTATTTTCTGGAGAAGGATTTGTACATAATCTAGTCCTAATAAGGTCCTCATCACCGCAGGTATCTGGACAATCACTCCAGACTGACCATTCAGTCCATCCACCATTCACTTTAATTGAAAATATATCCAATAAGTTATATTTCTATGTTTAAGGTTGAAGTTAAAACGACTAGCTTAAGATAAAACCGTGGAATTGAATTCACAAAGTGTCGTCCTTAAACATGCCTACTAATAAGTATTTTTTAGAGTGCTTCGTGCCACAGTTATGGTATAAAAAGTAAAATCAAAAACATTCTGAGCTCCGGGCAAAATTCAAAAAGGATGTATCAACTGGCAGAATCAAAAGGTCAAACAAAATCAACGAATGGATAACAACTGTCACATTCCTGACTTGGTACAGCCGTTTTCTTATTCGAAAATGGTGGTTTAAACATGCTTTTATAGCTAGCTAAACATCTCACTTGTATATGAAATATCATTTTTACAACCTGCATGACAAAGAAACTACTTTTTTATACATGAAATTGAAATTTCTTTTGTTAATTTCAGATAACATAGGATCTGTCAAGTTAGCAGTAGTAAATGTATTGTTCATGTTTGTTAATAAAACAAGTCTGTTTGCTATAATGTTGTCCTTAATGGTAGCTATTTAATTAGTAATGCACTCCATTTTATGTATTCTTACCTGGACATTGTGCTGCAGTACAAGAAATTGTTTCCGTGTTGCTTCCTTGACAAACTGTTCCTTTATTTTCCGGAGAAGGATTTGTACATGATCTAGTCCTAATAAGGTCTTCATCTCTGCAAGTTTCTGGACAATCACTCCAGACTGACCATTCTGTCCATCCACCATTCACTTAATAAAAATAAATCCATTTTGCTTTATTAGTATATCTATGAGTGAAGTTGGAACTACTAGCTCCAGAAGAACAAGAGGTATATAGCGTACAACGTCTCGTCTTTAAAAAAAACCATAGCAATACGCACAGTAAAACTCAGTTTACAAGAAGTCCAAGTCCGATGTTAAAATAGGTAACAAAATAAACTAAGCCAAATAAAAATGGGACATACATTAACACAGGACTACTGGCAGTTACTGACATGCAAGCTTCAGACTTCATTTAAACTGATGGAAAGATTATGTCTTCCTCATGCGATTTATCTTGTCCTTACTGATCACTAATGAAAAAAGAAAAAACTCTTTTTTATATACATTTCTTACCTGGACAATTTGCAGTGTAACATGGAATTGTTTCCGAGTCGTGTCCTTGGCAAACTGTCCCGTTATTTTCTGGAGAAGGATTTGTACATAATCTAGTCCTAATAAGGTCCTCATCACCGCAGGTATCTGGACAATCACTCCAGACTGACCATTCAGTCCATCCACCATTCACTTTAATTGAAAATATATCCAATAAGTTATATTTCTATGTTTAAGGTTGAAGTTAAAACGACTAGCTTAAGATAAAACCGTGGAATTGAATTCACAAAGTGTCGTCCTTAAACATGCCTACTAATAAGTATTTTTTAGAGTGCTTCGTGCCACAGTTATGGTATAAAAAGTAAAATCAAAAACATTCTGAGCTCCGGGCAAAATTCAAAAAGGATGTATCAACTGGCAGAATCAAAAGGTCAAACAAAATCAACGAATGGATAACAACTGTCACATTCCTGACTTGGTACAGCCGTTTTCTTATTCGAAAATGGTGGTTTAAACATGCTTTTATAGCTAGCTAAACATCTCACTTGTATATGAAATATCATTTTTACAACCTGCATGACAAAGAAACTACTTTTTTATACATGAAATTGAAATTTCTTTTGTTAATTTCAGATAACATAGGATCTGCCAAGTTAGCAGTAGTAAATGTATTGTTCATGTTTGTTAAAAAAAAATAAGTCTGTTTGCTATAATGTTGTCCTTATTGGTAGCTATTTAATTAGTAATGCACTCCATTTTATGTATTCTTACCTGGACATTGTGCTGCAGTACAAGAAATTGTTTCCGTGTTGCTTCCTTGACAAACTGTTCCGTTATTTTCCGGAGAAGGATTTGTACATGATCTAGTCCTAATAAGGTCTTCATCTCCGCAAGTTTCTGGACAATCACTCCAGACTGACCATTCTGTCCATCCACCATTCACTTAATAAAAATAAATCCATTTTGCTTCATAAGTATATCTATGAGTGAAGTTGGAACTACTAGCTCCAGAAGAAAACAAGAGGTATATAGCGTACAACGTCTCGTCTTTAAAAAAAAAACCACATAGCAATACGCACAGTAAAACTCGGTATACAAGAAGTCCAAGTCCGATGTTAGAATAGGTAACAAAAGAAACTAAGCCAAATAAAAATGGGACATACATTAACACAGGACTACTGGCAGTTACTGACATGCAAGCTTCAGACTTCATTTAAACTGATGGAAAGATTATGTCTTCCTCATGTGATTAATCTTCTCCTTACTGATAACTAATGAAAAAAGAAAAAACTCTTTTTTATATACATTTCTTACCTGGACAATTTGCAGTGTAACATGGAATTGTTTCCGAGGCGTGTCCTTGGCAAACTGTCCCGTTATTTTCTGGAGAAGGATTTGTACATGATCTAGTCCTAATAAGGTCCTCATCACCGCAAGTATCTGGACAATCACTCCAGACTGACCATTCAGTCCATCCACCATTCACTTTAATTGAAAATATATCCAAAAAGTTATATTTCTATGTTAAAGGTTGAAGTTAAAACGACTAGCTTACGATAAAACCATGGAATTGAATTCACAAAGTGTCGTCCTAAAACATGTCTGCTAATGAGTACTTTTTAGAGTGCTTCGTGCCACAGTTGTGGTATAAAAAGTAAAATCACAAACATTCTGAGCTCCGGGTAAAATTCAAAAAGAATGTATCAACTGGCAGAAGCAAAAGGTCAAACAAAATCAACGAATGGATAACAACTGTCATATTCCTGACTTGGTACAGCCGTTTTCTTATTCGAAAAAGGTGGTTTTAACCTGCTTTTATAGCTAGCTAAACATCTCACTTGTATATGAAATATAATTTTTACAACCTACATGCCAAAAAAACTACTTTTTTTATACATGAAATTGAAATTTCTTTTTTTAATTTCAGATAACAATGGGATCTGTCAAGTTATCAGTAGTAAATGTATTGTTCATGCTTGTTAAAAAAAACAAGTCTGTTTGCTATAATGTTGTCCTTATTGGTAGCTATTTAATTAGTAATGCACTCCATTTTATGTATTCTTACCTGGACATTGTGCTGCAGTACAAGAAATTGTTTCCGTGTTGCTTCCTTGACAAACTGTTCCGTTATTTTCCGGAGAAGGATTTGTACATGATCTAGTCCTAATAAGGTCTTCATCTCCGCAAGTTTCTGGACAATCACTCCATACTGACCATTCTGTCCATCCACCATTCACTTAATAAAAATAAATCCATTTTGCTTTATTAGTATATCTATGAGTGAAGTTGGAACTACTAGCTCCAGAAGAACAAGAGGTATATAGCGTACAACGTCTCGTCTTTAAAAAAAACCATAGCAATACGTACAGTAAAACTCAGTATACAAGAAGTCCAAGTCCGATGTTAGAAAAGGTAACAAAATAAACTAAGCCAAATGACAATCGGACATACATTAACACAGGACTACTGGCAGTTACTGACATGCAAGCTTCAGACTTCATTTAAACTAATGGAAAGATTATGTCTTCCTCATGTGATTAATCTTGTCCTTACTGATAACTAATGAAAAAAGAAAAAAACTCTTTTGTATATACATTTCTTACCTGGACAATTTGCAGTGTAACATGGAATTGTTTCCAAGGCGTGTCCTTGGCAAACTGTCCCGTTATTTTCTGGAGAAGGATTTGTACATGATCTAGTCCTAATAAGGTCCTCATCACCGCAGGTATCTGGACAATCACTCCAGACTGACCATTCAGTCCATCCACCATTCACTTTAATTGAAAATATATCCAATAAGTTATATTTCTATGTTTAAGGTTGAAGTGAAAACGACTAGCTTACGATAAAACCGTGGAATTGAATTCACAAATTGTCGTCCTTAAACATGCCTGCTTATGAGTACTTTTTAGAGTGCTTCGTGCCACAGTTGTGGTAAAAAAAGTAAAATCACAAACATTCTGAGCTCCGGGCAAAATTCAATAAGAATGTATCAACTGGCAGAATCAAAAGGTCAAACAAAATCAACGAATGGATAACAACTGTAATATTCCTGACTTGGTACAGCCGTTTTCTTATTCGAAAATGGTGGTTTTAACCTGCTTTTATAGCTAGCTAAACATCTCACTTGTATATGAAATATCATTTTTACAACCTGCATGACAAAGAAACTACTTTTTTTATACATGAAATTAAAATTTCTTTTTTTAATTTCAGATAACAATGGGATCTGTCAAGTTAGCAGTAGTAAATGTATTGTTCATGTTTGTTAAAAAAAACAAGTCTGTTTGCTATAATGTTGTCGTTATTGGTAGCTATTTAATTGGTAATGCACTTCATTGTATGTATTCTTACCTGGACATTGTGCTGCAGTACAAGAAATTGTGTCCGTGTTGCTTCCTTGACAAACTGTTCCGTTATTTTCCGGAGAAGGATTTGTACATGATCTAGTCCTAATAAGGTCTTCATCTCCGCAAGTTTCTGGACAATCACTCCATACTGACCATTCTGTCCATCCACCATTCACTTAATAAAAATAAATCCATTTTGCTTTATTAGTATATCTATGAGTGAAGTTGGAACTACTAGCTCCAGAAGAACAAGAGGTATATAGCGTACAATGTCTCGTCTTTAAAAAAAACCATAGCAATACGTACAGTAAAACTCAGTATACAAGAAGTCCAAGTCCGATGTTAGAAAAGGTAACAAAATAAACTAAGCCAAATGACAATCGGACATACATTAACACAGGACTACTGGCAGTTACTGACATGCAAGCTTCAGACTTCATTTAAACTAATGGAAAGATTATGTCTTCCTCATGTGATTAATCTTGTCCTTACTGATAACTAATGAAAAAAGAAAAAACTCTTTTGTATATACATTTCTTACCTGGACAATTTGCAGTGTAACATGGAATTGTTTCCAAGGCGTGTCCTTGGCAAACTGTCCCGTTATTTTCTGGAGAAGGATTTGTACATGATCTAGTCCTAATAAGGTCCTCATCACCGCAGGTATCTGGACAATCACTCCAGACTGACCATTCAGTCCATCCACCATTCACTTTAATTGAAAATATATCCAATAAGTTATATTTCTATGTTTAAGGTTGAAGTGAAAACGACTAGCTTACGATAAAACCGTGGAATTGAAATCACAAAGTGTCGTCCTTAAACATGACTACTTATGAGTACTTTTTGGAGTGCATCGTGCCACAGTTGTGGTATAAAAAGTAAAATAGAAAACATTCTGAGCTCCGGGCAAAATTCAAAAAGAATGTATCAACTGGCAGAATCAAAAGGTCAAAGAAAATCAACGAATGGATAACAACTGTCACATTCCTGACTTGGTACAGCCGTTTTCTTATTCGAAATGGTGGTTTAAACCTGCTTTTATAGCTAGCTAAACATCTCACTTGTATACGAAATATCATTTTTACAACCTGCATGCTAAAGAAACTACTTTTTTTATACATGAAATTGAAATTTCTTTTGTTAATTTCAGATAACATAGGATCTGTCAAGTTAGCAGTAGTAAATGTATTGTTCATGTTTGTTAAAAAAACAAGTCTGTTTGCTATAATGTTGTCCTTATTGGTAGCTATTTAATTGGTAATGCACTCCATTTAATGTATTCTTACCTGGACATTGTGCTGCAGTACAAGAAATTGTTTCCGTGTTGCTTCCTTGACAAACTGTTCCGTTATTTTCCGGAGAAGGATTTGTACATGATCTAGTCCTAATAAGGTCTTCATCTCCGCAAGTTTCTGGACAATCACTCCAGACTGACCATTCTGTCCATCCACCATTCACTTAATAAAAATAAATCCATTTTGCTTTATTAGTATATCTATGAGTGAAGTTGGAACTACTAGCTCCAGAAGAACAAGAGGTATATAGCGTGCAACGTCTCGTCTTTTAAAAAAACCATAGCTATACGCACAGTAAAACTCAGTATACAAGAAGTCCAAGTCCGATGTTAGAAAAGGTAACAAAATAAACTAAGCCAAATGACAATCGGACATACATTAACACAGGACTACTGGCAGTTACTGACATGCAAGCTTCAGACTTCATTTAAACTGATGGAAAGATTATATCTTCCTCATGTGATTAATCCTGTCCTTACTGATAACTAATGAAAAAAGAAAAAACTCTTTTGTATATACATTTCTTACCTGGACAATTTGCAGTGTAACATGGAATTGTTTCCGAGGCGTGTCCTTGGCAAACTGTCCCGTTATTTTCTGGAGAAGGATTTGTACATGATCTAGTCCTAATAAGGTCCTCATCACCGCAGGTATCTGGACAATCACTCCAGACTGACCATTCAGTCCATCCACCATTCACTTTAATTGAAAATATATCCAATAAGTTATATTTCTATGTTTAAGGTTGCAGTTAAAATGACTAGCTTACGATAAAACCGTGGAATTGAATTCACAAAGTGTCGTCCTTAAACATGCCTGCTAATGAATGGATAACAACTGTCACATTCCTGACTTGGTACAGCCGTTTTCTTATTCGAAATGGTGGTTTAAACCTGCTTTTATAGCTAGCTAAACATCTCACTTGTATACGAAATATCATTTTTACAATGTGTATGCTAAAGAAACTACTTTTTTTATACATGAAATTGAAATTTCCTTTTTTAATTTCAGATAACAATTGGATCTGTCATTTTAGCAGTAGTAAATGTATTGTTCATGTTTGTTAAAAAAAAAACAAGTCTGTTTGCTATAATGTTGTCCTTATTGGTAGCTATTTAATTAGTAATGCACTCCATTTTATGTATTCTTACCTGGACATTGTGCTGCAGTACAAGAAATTGTTTCCGTGTTGCTTCCTTGACAAACTGTTCCGTTATTTTCCGGAGAAGGATTTGTACATGATCTAGTCCTAATAAGGTCTTCATCTCCGCAAGTTTCTGGACAATCACTCCAGACTGACCATTCTGTCCATCCACCATTCACTTAATAAAAATAAATCAATTTTGCTTTATTAGTATATCTATGAGTGAAGTTGGAACTACTAGCTCCAGAAGAACAAGAGGTATATAGCGTACAACGTCTCATCTTTAAAAAAAAAACATAGCAATACGCACAGTAAAACTCAGTATACAAGAAGTCCAAGTCCGATTTTAGTATAGGTAACAAAAGAAACTAAGCCAAATGACAATGGGACATACATTAACACAGGACTACTGGCAGTTACTGACATGCAAGCTTCAGCCTTCATTTAAACTGATGGTAAGATTATGTCTTCCTCATGTGATTAATCTTGTCCTTACTGATAACTAATGAAAAAAGAAAAAACTCTTTTGTATATACATTTCTTACCTGGACAATTTGCAGTGTAACATGGAATTGTTTCCGAGGCGTGTCCTTGGCAAACTGTCCCGTTATTATCTGGAGAAGGATTTGTACATGATCTAGTCCTAATAAGGTCCTCATCACCGCAAGTATCTGGACAATCACTCCAGACTGACCATTCAGTCCATCCACCATTCACTTTAATTGAAAATATATCCAATAAGTTATATTTCTATGTTTAAGGTTGAGGTTAAAACGACTAGCTTACGATAAAACCGTGGAATTGAATTCACAAGTGTCGTCCTTAAACATGCCTGATTATGAGTACTTTTTGGAGTGCTTCGTGTCACAGTTGTGGTATAAAAAGTAAATTCACAAACATTCTGAGCTCCGGGCAAAATTCAAAAAGAATGTATCAACTTGCAGAATTAAAAGGTCAAACAAAATCAACGAATGGATAACAAGTATCATATTCCTGACTTGGTACAGCCGTTTTCTTATTCGAAAATGGTGGTTTTAACCTGCTTTTATAGCTAGCTAAACATCTCACTTGTATATGAAATATCATGTTTACAACCTGCATGACAAAGAAACTACTTTTTTTATACATGAAATTGAAATTTATTTTTTTTAATTTCAGATAACAATGGGATCTGTCAAGTTAGCAGTAGTAAATGTATTGTTCATGTTTGTTAAAAAAACAAGTCTGTTTGCTATAATGTTGTCCTTATTGGTAGCTATTTAATTAATTGTGCACTCCAATTTATGTATTCTTACCTGGACATTGTGCTGCAGTACAAGAAATTGTTTCCGTGTTGCTTCCTTGACAAACTGTTCCGTTATTTTCCGGAGAAGGATTTGTACATGATCTAGTCCTAATAAGGTCTTCATCTCCGCAAGTTTCTGGACAATCACTCCAGACTGACCATTCTGTCCATCCACCATTCACTTAATAAAAAAATAAATCCAATAAGTTATATTTCTATGTTGAAGGTTGAAATTAAAACGACTGGCTCCCGATAAAACAGTGCTATTGAACTCACAAAATATCGTCCATAAACATGCCTGATAATGAGTACTTTATTGAGTGTTTCGTGTCATAGCTATGACCAGTATAAAAAGTAAAATTACAAAAATTCTAAACTCCGGGGAAAATTTAAAAAGGATGTTTCAAATGGCAGAATCAAAAGGTCACAAACAATAAACAAATGGATGGAAACTGTCATATTCCTGACTTGGTACAGCCATTTTTTATTATTAGAAATCAAGGATTAAACCCACTTTTATAGCTACATGTATCCTAACCTCTCATTTGTATATAAAATTAAAATATTTTAATAAAGGGACGAAAGATACCAGAGGGACAGTCAAACTCATAAATTGAAAAAAAATGTGACAACGAAATTGCTAGAAAACACAAATAGTTGTCCTCAAGACACACCATAAAATTCTAAAGCACTCTGTTTTATAAATTTCTTACCTGGACATTGTGCTGTAGTACAAGAAATTGTTTCCGTGTTGCTTCCTTGACAGACTGTTCCGTTATTTTCCGCAGAGGGATTTGTACATGATCTAGTCCTAATAAGGTCTTCATCAACGCAAGTTTCTGGGCAATCACTCCAGACTGACCATTCTGTCCATCCACCATTAACTTAAGTACAAAATAAATCCATTAGGCTTTATAAATATGTCTATGGTAGAAAACGAAACTGCTAGCTTCCGAGGAACCCGTCATATAGCGTACGAAGTATCGTCTTGAAAAAATTAATCGCAATACGCACAGTAAAATAAAGGCAACAGAAGTATACCGATGTTCAAAATTTATAAATCGATAGAGAAATATAAATCCGGTTCACATACCAAAACTTAGGGAAACTCATTAAATATAAGAGCAGAATGACGACACAACATTAAAATGTAACACATACAGAAACAGACTAAGCATTAGACAAAATCCGATGAGAATAACAAACATAACATCAAGACTAAATACATGAATTTGGGATAGAAAAGGGCCGTGACACGTCTTATATTAATGTGAATTCGCACTCAAATATAAGAGGAAACAAACGACACAAAAAAAAACACATAACAAACACAGAAACGAACAATAATATAACAATGACCATATTCCTGACTTGGTACAGGACATTTCAAAACAAGAGTGCACACACTGAAATGTCTCGCCTTCTTTACTAATCATTGATATTATGTTGATAGTCCTAAGTATAAAGCTTTATTGAAACTGTCACATAAACTTAACATTAACCAAGATAACTAAACAAAGACCAATGAACCATGAAAATGAGGTCAAGGTCAGATGAACCATGCCAGGCAGACAAGTACAGCTAACAATGCTTCCATACAACAAATATAGTTGACCCATGACTTATAGTTTAAGAAAAATAGACCAAAACACAAAAACTTAACACTGAGCAATGAACCGTGAAAATGAGGTTGAGGTCAAATAAAACCTGCGTGACTGACATATAGATCATAAAATATTTCCATACACCAAATATAGTTGACCTATGGTATATAGTATTTAGATAAAAAGACCAAAACTCAAAAACTTAACTTTGACCATTCAACCATGAAAATGAGGTCAAGGTCAGATGACATCTGCCCGCTAGACATGTACACCTTACAATCATTCCATACAACAAATATAGTAGATCTATTGCATAAAGTATGAGAAAAACAGACCAAAACACAAAAACTTAACTATAACCACTGAACCATGAAAATGAGGTCAAGGTCAGATGACACCTGCCAGTTGGACATGTACACCTTACAGTCCTTCCATACAACGAATATACTAGACCTATTGCTTATAGTATCTGAGATATGGACTTGACCACCAAAACTTAACCTTGTTCACTGATCCATGAAATGAGGTCGAGGTCAAGTGAAAACTGTCTGACAGGCAAGAGGACCTTGCAAGGTATGCACATACCAAATATAATTATCCTATTACTTATAATAAGAGAGAATTCAACATTACAAAAAATCTGAACTTTTTTTTCAAGTGGTCACTGAACCATGAAAATGAGGTCAAGGACATTTGACATGTGACTGACGGACACTTCGTAACATGAGGCATCTATATACAAAGTATGAAGCATCCAGGTCTTCCACCTTCTAAAATATAAAGCTTTTAAAAAGTTAGCTAACACCGCCGCCGCCGCCGCCGGATCACTATCCCTATGTCGAGCTTTTTGCAACAAAAGTTGCAGGCTCGACAAAAATGGTGGGTTGAACCTGGTTAAGTGGCATGCCAAATCTCCCGCTTTAATTGCCATGTTAAATATAACATTAAAATTACAACACAACATTACAGGACTACAATACTAATAAATAGAACATATTTGTCAAAGAAACACACGAATGATAGCTAACGAAAGGCACCATGTTTAAATGCAATACGCCAGAAGTGCGTTTCGTCCTCGCAAGACTTAACAGTGACGTCGAGATACAAAAGTTTGAAAGCCTTTACAAGTACAAAGTTGAACAGCATCGAGGACCAAAAGTTCAAAAACGTTGTGCCAAAAACGGCCAGTGTTTTCTGTTTGGGACCAGAACATCCTTATTATTTAGAATAATTTATACTTTTGAAACTCAGTTAACAAGAAGTCTGAGCCCAATGTTAGAATAATTTACAAACGAAATTAAGCAAAATGACATTGATACATAAATTAACAAAGGACTGCTAGCAGTTAATGACATATGAGCTCCATACCTCAATTAAACTGATTGAAAGATTATGTCTTCATCATATGCGCAATCTTGTCCATACTTATAACTTATGAATAAACAAGCACTCTTTTTATATGTATTGTTTACCTGGGCAATTTGCAGTGTAACATGAAATTGTTTCCGAGGTGTGTCCTTGACAAACTGTCCCGTTATTTTCTGGTAAAGGATTTGTGCAGGATCTAGTCCTGATAAGGTCCTCATCACCGCAAGTTTCTGGACAATCACTCCAGATTGACCATTCGGTCCATCCACCATTCACTTAAACAGAAAATATATCCAATAAGCTAGTGCTCTTTTTTTAAGGTAGCTGTGGTATAAAAAGTAAAATCCCCAAAATTCTTAAATCCGGGGAAAATTCAAAAAGGATGTATCAAATGGCAGAATCAAAAGGTCAAAAACAATAAACGAATGGATAACAACTGTCATATTCCTGACTTGGTATCGCCATTTTCTTATTAGAAAATCAAGGATTAAACCTGCTTTTATAGCTAGCTAAAACTTTTACTTCAAATTATATGTAATTCAAACATTTTAATAGAGGGATAAAAGATACTTGAGGGACAGTCAAACTCATAAATTGAATAGAAAGTGACAACGCCATGGCTAGAATAGACAAATATTTGTCCTCAAGACACAACATAAAAATCTTAAGCACTCTGTTTTATATATTTCTTACCTGGACATTGTGCTGTAGTACAAGAAATTGTTTCCGTGTTGCTTCCTTGACAAACTGTTCCGTTATTTTCTGGAGAAGGATTTGTACATGATCTAGTCCTAATAAGGTCTTCATCCCCGCAAGTTTCTGGACAATCACTCCAGACTGACCATTCTGTCCATCCACCATTAACTAAAGTAGAAAATACATTTCATTAATAAATACCATTTGCAGTATAAAGATAATAATTGGAACGATTTTCATACGCCTGTAGATGGGTACTTAAAGAGTGTTTTGTAGAAAAGCCGCTGAATATAAAATTGTAATTGTTCTACCTTTATATCAAACGCATAGATACTGTCTATAAATGTAATGAAAAATCATTACAACATAAAAAGACACACTTTAAAATTCATTGAAATACGAATAAGTTTGATCTATGATACAATATAAAGCTTGTTCATACTAAAAAACAATTTTCTAAAACAACGCCTTACTGTTATGGATATCTAACCTGGACATTTTGCTGTAGTACATGAAATTGTTTCCGAGGTGTGCCCTTGACAAACTGTTCCATCGTTTTCTGGAGAAGGATTTGTGCAGGATCTAGTCCTAGTCAGGTCCTCATCACCGCAAGTCAATGGACAATCACTCCAGACTGACCATTCGGTCCATCCACCATTAACTTAAATGGAAAAATGTCATTCAGACACTGTACTTTTTCAGTTTACATGTATTTTGTTGATATTTCGTGAATATTGATATAAATCAATTTAAATTCACACAATTGGTCTTTGAAAAAAACAGTTTTATATTGACAGGTAATCAATATGACAAATGATAATAATTGTATGCGAAGTCTGTCATTTTCCTTTGTTACAAAATAAGAATACGTAATAGTATTATGGATGTTGAACGTGGTAGATACAACAAAACAGCCTTGGAAAATAGAATATGTCCTGTATGCCATAAATAAAGAGGTGGAAGATGAATTCCATTTTATCATAGCATGTACCGAAATTAAAACTAGGATCAAAATGTTTAATAAAATTTCTAGTATTATCCTCATTTTTAATTCAATGAGTAAATAATTGAACTGTTTGTGATTGATGGCTTAAATTATAATGTTATATATATATATATTAACAATCCTATTGTTTGGAATTTAATTTAATGAACTTCTTATTATTATTCTTATTATTATTTTGTCTATGTCAATGTCTTTTTTGTTTATATTTGATCATGACATATCTACACATAAGATTATGGAAAAGATATAATGGCTTACTATTTTCACATCTGTCACCAAAGTAATTCCCGACACATATACAACAGGCTGGTGACACGGATGAATCACAACTTCCGCCATTTTGACAATTAAGACCGTCACATGGTTGAATGCCTGCACAATAAAAAAAGAGCATTAATGGTACTGTGATACTCGTATCATAAATTAATAGTCGTTAATATGCAATTTAAGAAATGGAATAATATGATAGCTTTAATGATGAAACGCTATAATATCAAATGTAAAAAAACAAACTTCAAAGGTTCACATGATGAAGACATAATCTTTCAATCAGTTTAATTGAGGTCTGGGGCTGGCATGTCAGTTAACTGCTAGTAGTCTGTTCATTTTGTTTATTTTCTGAATTTTAATGTGCGTCTTGTTATGAATTTACTTTTCTACATTAGCTAGAGATATAGGGGGAGGGTTGAGATCTCATAAACATGTTTTACCCCGCCACAAGTTTGCGCCTGTCCCAAGTCAGGAGCCTCTGGCCTTTGTTAGTCTTGTATGATTTTTAATTTTAGTCTCTTGTGTATAATTCGGAGTTTAGTATGACGTCCATTATCACTGAACTAGTATACATATTTTTAAGGGGACAGCTGAAGGACGCCTACGGGTGCGAGAGTTTCTCGCTACATTGAAGACCCATTGGTGACCTTCGGCTGTAGTCTGCTCTATGGTCGGGTTGTTGTCGCTTTGACACATTCCCCGTTTCCTTTCTCAATTTAACATATACAATTAATATAAACAGAAATCAAAGTTATTAGTACATCATTAAACAATATATGTACTTACTAAATGGTAATCCAAGTGCCGCTCTGTTGTTTGACATATAGTGTGACGTCATGAAACCACCACATCCGCCCATGTGCATTTCCCAGTCAAAGTAAAAATCAGTATCCATATAGTTGTTCATTGGCAATAGTTCAGATTCATCCATCCACCCCTTCATGAAGTGATTGGAATAGCCCAGCCTACCAGGGGATGTGTTGTTGGGATTATAGTAAAATGTGATATAACTGTTCGGATTGGCATCACAATTTCTGAAAGTAAAGTCCTTTCCGGCTGCGCGGTACCCTTGTGTATTTTTGTTTCTTACTAAATTCTCAGGTAAAAAGCCGAGAAATAAGTATGGTTTTAAACCTGCGTTACGGCTATCTGGACCTTGATACGTAGTATTGGCGTTGTATCCAAAATATAAAGTAGACAAGCTTTGGAATGAAGACAAGTTTTCTACGATAACTTCTTTTTGATTGCCATTGCTTTTTCTATGGCGAATTTTGGCAAAATCTAGAGTGGTATACAATAAACTAATGTTTAAATCTGCAGTATATGACTGTTTTGAGATGTACGTGTAACCATAGTTACTTTCGAATGAACAATACACGCTGATTGCGTTTCCATATTGATGAATGACGTAATTTCCATTTGAGTTCCGGTTGTCGGCCATGTATATGTCTTTGCAAGAACCTTTCGAAACAAAGATGTCATAAATAAGTTTAATATTGTTATAACATATTGTGCATATATATGTATTCTTTATTGCATCCAGAAGGAGAGTGTAAATGATAAACATAATAAACACAAAATCAAACAATTGAACAAAATTGGCAAGTTAAATCAAAATGTCATGATCAGTTGAAATGAATAATTGTCAGTAACGGATATTAGAGTTATTTTCATCTCGTAGAAAGTTCCAAAATTAAAGATAAATCAATTACATATGGCTTGGAATGTCTCTAATTGGTCGGTTTTTAGTGGGAAAATGTCCGAATTGCAGTATTGTAAGTAATAAAAAGGTTCTTCATCAGATATATTTGCTAAAGGAAGATACTGAAATTGTTATCAAAGGTACCAGGATTATAATTTAGTACGCCAGACGCGCGTTTCGTCTACATAAGACTCATCAGTGACGCTCAAATCAAAAATATTTGAAAGTTATTGGATCGATATTAACAATTTCACACCAAAAGTTATCCCGTGTTTCGTCAAAATAGTATCATGAAGAAATAGCATAAACTAATATATCCAAAAACCTTTTTTACCCCATCTGTCACAGATAATGTAGTGTCCAGTTTTCGTAGTTTTCTCTTTTAAAAATGTGCTTTTTTTTCTCTCCGACAGTCCCTAGCCGTAATCAATGTACATGCAAAATCATACAACATCTGAACTTAGTCTTACAGTTTGTAAAGTACAATATTTCTTTTAAAATATGCCTGTAGACCTTTTAATTGATACTAGTCTTACATCATTGTAGAATTGTTATTCGTTACTGAAAATTTTGACCATTTAATTTTTTTTTAAATGTTAGTGTTTCGTGTTGTCAATAGTTTTCTCTGTCTCTGATTAAAAAAACATTTTTTTATATTTTCCTAAGTAAAAACAAGCAATCGCATACCAAAGACGATTCAACAATTAATTCAATATACATGTGTCAATAGCTTTAGCCCATAATATTTAGGACATTCACATTTCTATAAATTTTAGAGGTGTTCTTCTTTACTATTAAGTTTCTCGGAACACATCTGTATATATCATGTGCTATCTAAACTTACTATATGCACTTGTCTTGTACGCAAGACAAACAACAGCCAAATAGATGAGCAACATCTTTGATTTTATACTTTTACGCACAGTATCAAACATCACTCTTCCCTAAAAATAAAGTAAACACACAAAATATAAACAGTAATTCAGTCTATACAAACGTGAAGTGGCACAGTATTACCAGTCTATACAAACGTCAAGTTGCACAGTATTACCAGTCTATACAAACGTGAAGTGGCACAGTATTACCAGTCTATTCAAACGTGAAGTGGCACAGTATTACCAGTTTATTCAAACGTCAAGTGGCACAGTATTACCAGTCTATACAAACGTCAAGTGGCACAGTATTGCCAGTCTATACAAACGTGAAGTGGCACAGTATTACCAGTCTATTCAAACGTGAAGTGGCACAGTATTACCAGTCTATTCAAACGTCAAGTGGCACAGTATTACCAGTCTATACAAACGTCAAGTGGCACAGTATTGCCAGTCTATACAAACGTGAAGTGGCACAGTATTACCAGTCTATACAAACGTCAAGTGGCACAGTATTACCAGTCTATACAAACGTGAAGTGGCACAGTATTACCAGTCTATACAAACGTCAAGTGGCACAGTATTACCAGTCTATACAAACGCGAAGTGGCACAGTATAACCAGTCTATACAAACGTCAAGTGGCACAGTATTACATAGATAATCAGAACGATAATATCCTCACGGTAAGTACTTGATCGTAAGTTCATTTTTTTATATAAAGAGGGCCGTTAGTTTTTCGTTCGAATTGTTTTACATGGACATTTCAGGGCTTTTATTGCTGACTATGCGATATGGGCTTTGCTCATTGTTGAAGGCCGTGTGGTGACCTGTAGTTGTTAATTTCTGTGTCATTTTGGTCTCTTGTGGAGAGTTGTCTCATTGGCAATCACATCTTCTTTTTTTTTTTGGGGGGGGGGGGGGAGGCCGTGACGTTGTGTATTGGAAAAGAAATAAGGTTTCTAGTCGTTGTTCTTGGTCCTGATGTAGTCCAAAAATGGTACAACGATTGTTCTAGACAATTATAATGTGTATAATGTAATTTGTTCTGTGTGGTGAGGAGAATGCTTTTGACTACGTTGAAATACCTTTTTTGCTGTAAATCGTTAATTTATACTGTTACGCTTATTGCTAAAATGAAAATTGTGTTTTGTTGTACTATAAATTGTATTTATCGACACTCGCTTAATGAAAATCGACCTGTACACCGAATTCAAGACAATTACTTTTTAATTAACAACCCAACAAACCTACAAAATATGTATATTTTGTGTATTTTAAATTCCAATGTTAATGAACTTCTGATCCCTTTTAGTCCAATGAACAAAAGACATTTTCGTGAACGCGTTATCAAAACTGTAGCGCACGATATTAAAGCGCTACAATAAGAATGTGACTATCCATCGATTGTATGTCCAAGTTACATCTCGAGTTAGAGTTCAACATAATTTGAAATTGCGCTGCGTCGTTTGTTTGCCGTCTCAATAAGGTATACATAATATCATCCTTATTATTAAACTTTTATTTTAAGTTTTAAACGGTTTTATTTATATAGAGAGAGTAGACCGTTGGTTTTCCTGTTTGAATGGTTTTACACTAGTCATTTTTTGAGCCCTTTAAAGCTTGCTGTTCGATGTGAGCCAAGCCTCAGTCTTGAAGACCGTACTTTGACCTATTTTGTTTTACAGCTTCCGACTTGGCTGGAGAGTTATCTCATTGGCACTCACACCACATGTTCTAATATCTATTAGATAATCAATTAGAATATAACAAAATTGTTTACGTTTAAAAATGTTTGTTCTTTCAAACCGCTTTTCAAGGGAATAATTAATTTGATTTTTGCGTCTAGGGTAATTGTTTGGGGATACAAAGCATCATATAAATAAGAAGATTTATTTGAGTGCAAATAAGACTCAAACTCTCTAACCAAGTCACCATGTATAAAAAGTTAACAAGTATTGGTCAAAGTACGGCCTTCAACACAGAGCTTTTGCTCACATCGAACAGCAAGACGCAAAGGACCGTAAAATTACTAGTGTGAACCCATTCAGAAAAATACAGGAAAACCAAAGGTCTAATCTATATGATAAACGAAAAACAAGAAACACTTATGAACCACACCAAAATACGACAACAACCGAACAACAGGCTCTTGACTTAGGACTGGACATAATCTGGTGCTCCTGTATAGTTGGACTGTTTATATGAAAATAGAGTTTTACAAAAATAAAGTATGCAATTTATGTGATAGTTTTATTGAGTTTTATTTTTTATATGACGATTTTTGAAACCTTTTAAATTATGTTGCTGAAAATAAATACTTTTAAATTAGATGAAAACCAAGGTCAATGTTGTTCTTTTCAGATGTAAATATGATACGTGAGAGTGTGAAAACCTGTTATTTAATTTTAAGAAGACATGAACGTTGTATTTACACATCTTCTTATATCTATAACATAATAATGTATGTCAATGGTGTCCTTCGATACAAAATTTAACAAGTGAAGTTTGCAATAATGTCTCAACATTCATATTCAGAAGATAATCTTGTTAATTTAGCACCAGAGAACTCTTTTTATCAGAAAGCACTACCCAAACACCCAAACATACTAGCCACACTGATCTGTGTCCACACTTGTTAATTTAGCAAAATCTATTTCCTTTTTCGTGTTATTAAATAAAAGTTTTGTGCTTATCAAAATACCATGATACACAAAATATATAAAGCAAATGTTATTTTGATAACAACAAAAAAAGTTTATTTTTTTCACCTTATTGTGTGATGAAGTATTGAAAGAAACATTATATTTTATCATTTTTAATTATTTTGTTTTTGGGTTTTATTTCTTCTTGTGAAGTGCATCAGTAAAGTAATGAATACAAATAATCAAATGCAGAATCGTAGATCCTCGGACAAAAACAGAATTGTTCTAGTAAAAGTCTGGATATCCCAATTCTTACACGTCAAATGGCGATATTGGAATTTTGATTTCTATTGAATTTCAATTAGTATAAATATTAATTTGTACTCGGACGATTCTGGATCATACTTAATATAACAAGAAGATGTGATACGATTGCCAATGTGACAACTCTTCACACAAGACCAAATGACATAGAAATTTACAACTATATGTCACCGTACGGCTTTCAACAATGATCAAAGCCCCTATTGCAAAGTCAGCTATAAAGGCCTCAAAATTACAAATGAAAAACAATTTAAACGAGAAACATTTTATGAACAAAATGATGAACGAAAAACAAATATGTTTCATATCTATGTACCATAGCAACAAACGACAACCACAGAATTACAGGCCCCTGACTTGGGACAGGCACATACATCCATAAGTGGCGGGGTGAACAAGTTAGTGAGCGTCAATCCCTCCCCTCAAACAATATTACATTTGCGCGCATTGCCCTTACATTTGCGCCCAAAATGAGTACGTTTGCGCGCATTGCCATTACGCTTGCGTGTAGCTTTTGATTACGTTTCTGTGCATTCCTTTACATTTTGTTTAACAAAGGGTAGATTTAACGTATTTATTTATTCAACAGTTATAATTATTTTCGAGCAGGTAAGTCCATGTTATTGTGCACAAACAATTAGTCCTTGATATGTATATTAACAGATTAAACAATGAAAACAACAGAGTAAATCAAATATACTAATCAACAAAAGTAACGATACACAAATTTTTCATAAAATATAATAGATAGAAAAACTGTTAAATTTTCCAATGAAAAAAATCGTTTGAAATTCAAATACATATGATTTAAAAAATCTGACCAAATTGGAAAGTAAAAAAATACCGTGTTTTTTTCACACAGCGGTCAAAGGAGTGGGTCCGGTAAGGACCCATTTTGGCCTCAAAGTTCAAGTTCATCTGATTAAAGATTTTGTACACTTTTTAAACACTAAAGTGTCTACTTCAGTCGATTCAATTAGTTTGTGTGAAAGATTTGAACTGATTTAGTCATTTCAGATGCTCATATTCAAGCTTAGATATGGAAAATCTATCAAATATGCCATAATATGCCACTTTTCAGATAGTGTTCGTCAAAAATGAAAGTGGCCGCATCCGTGTTCACCCTCAACCTTTATATATGTTATGTATTATCATCAAATACAACTTACATTTAAAAATTAAGAATGAACACGAATGCGGCCACTTCCATTTAAGACGAAAACCGTCCAAAATTCAACGCAAATGCTAAAATTGTAAAGATTTCAGTAATTTAGCATGACTTAGTACCCGATATATGTGCATTGTATTGTCAAAAACAGCCCATATTTATGTAGCAGAAGTATTTTACTTTCCAACAAATAGCTATAAGTTAACATTATAACAATTTTGTAAAACCGATATATTTTGGGGCCAAAAAGAGGTCTTACTGAACCTACTCATTTTCTCCTTTTTTTTTGTTGCGGAAACTTATGACAAAAGTCGACCCTTAATTTCGAAGACGAAAATTAAATATTCAAATATCTGCACAAAGTCATTATGAAATTTAAGCAGACCATGGTGAAGTTTCAAGTTTCATATTTTTAATCGATTTATAAATTTTTGGGTGAAAATACGATTTTAAGATAACAAAAATTAAAAAAAAATCTCATATTTGCCTTAAATCAATGGTTTCGATAAGAAAATAACAATCTGTAAATATTTTTCAAGAAAAATTTGGAGTTAGAAAATTATTTGAATATTAGCAATGACCGAGATATATATACACTTTGCAAATTCCGAACTACAGATTCTTCACTCCCAATAGAAAAGGGGAGATTGTATCATATTGACAGAAGTGACAGAAAGTGTTCTTTATGCCAGAATGGAGATATTGGAGACGAATATCATATTTTTGTTTGCCTGGCTTTAGAAGATGAAAGGAAAAGATTGATACCGAAAGAACTAATAATCAGACATAATGTTTTAAAATTCAAGCGGCTGTTTAATTCCAAAAAACAAAAAGCACTCAGACAGCTTTGCAATTTCATCAAATGTATCAACAGTAAAATTACTCCTTCTTCTCAACCTCTGAACACTAAAACTATGACTTTAAACATGTTTATTTACTTGAATTGCATTCTTATATTTTATTTATTTATTTGTTTAACTATTTTATTTATTTTGTTTATTTAACTATTTTATTTATTTTGTTTATTTAACTATTTGTATTGATGTATTTATGTATATTTTGTATGCATGTTTTTAACTTCTCTGTAACCTTTGTACTTTTATGGTTTTATGAGAAATAAACTATCTAATAAAAAAGATTTATTTTAAAATACCTGACTTGTGCTTGTTGTCCTGCTGACTATCCAAATTCCCGTACACCAATTCTAATCTACAGTACACAACCGAAAATATCCGGTGATGGGGATACACAGTAAAGGTATCTATCAGTCAAAATTCTAGAGCGGAATAAAAAAACTAACCGACATGAACTCCTTCCCCGGACATATGTGACTAAATTCAGTGGAACTATAAGTTAAACGTTACTAATTCTATTTTCATCCTATAACTCGTATTAGGATAAGTGTCACATGCTAAAAAATGTGAAATAATAAGAATAAATTACGTAAATACTATGGAACTAATTACACAACCGCTATGTAGTCCTTTCGACTATTATGAAGATGAAACGAGTCCCTATTCAACGAGCTTATCCTAATCCCTAACGGGTTTTTTCGGAAAGTTATGATTATATTATATAACATACTTTATTAGTATAAAATCCAAACAATAGGATTATTGCTAAATCATACAAATATAAAAATTAAACAATACAATCATGAAATATCTACAAATATAAATCTAAGTTTGATTTCCCTGCTATTTTAAAATCCGTGACAACATGCCTCATCCTAAATGAGCTGTAAAATTGTTATATTTAGAACAGTGATTAAAAAGAAATGCAAGTTAGCTTTATGTTATGTTAAGTCATATTTTATAAAATAAAAGAAAAATATAGTAAAATTCAACCAAACATGTAAAATACACATTTCACGCCATAAAAATATTAATGATTGATGATTGATTGTTGGTTGTTTTACGCCGCATTAGCACAAAAAGGCTATATCGCGGCGAGAGCTAATTCGATTATTTTTACAATTTAAGGAATATTTTTAAAATAAGACAATACGTCCTCCAATATACTAAAATTCTAGACTAAAGCAAATTGATTATTTACAAATAAAATTCAGCAGTAAGATAACGTGATAAAAATTAAAAACGACTAAAATATAATAACATTTTTATATTCTAAAATAAATTCCAATTTCTTTTAAAAATGCAACAATATCTGTAAATGGAACATTATTAAATAGATCATACATATTATTGACATTGAAATGCTTCTTACGAATATCAGCAAAGTCAATACAATTAATTAAAACATGTTTAATAGTATACTTGCAGTTGCAAGGTACACATTGTGGTTCATGTTCATTTTTTAAAAGATACTCGTGTGTTATTCTAGTATGACCAATACGACATCTAGTAATAACACACTAATCTTTTCTGCACATTAACCTCGGGTGCAAAACGAAAAGATTTTAAAACACGTGATTGAGTTTTTTAGAGGGTCGAAGATATTCCTTGTTGTTGATTTGTTTAAATAGTGACCAAACTTAGCCAGACCCTTGATCATCATTGTTTATTTGTTTAAATAGTCACCAAACTTAGCCAGACCCTTGATCATCGTAGTTTAGTTTGTTTTTATTTTGTTTTTTATTTATTTTTCATGTATTTATTGTGACAGTATTTTGACACTAATTTAGGACACATATGTTGTTAGAATTAATCATTAACTTTTATAGCGCTAATAATCAATTTCTCTGTCCATTTAATTAATATGTTTATCTACTTCAAATTTCCAATACACGATTGTTTACGTGGCCGATATAAACAGAGTGACCTCTTTCATAAAAATTATATAATCGAATTGTACAAATACAATTGACCCTAACCATATTTGGAAATTTCTAATTTTATCATGATTGCTATATAAGTCAAAATTCTGCTTTGAGACGTCAGAGTTTGAATTTTGAATCTTATAGGTAAGTCATGAGTTTTGAATTGTTAATTAAAAGTTATTAAGATTTAAAGTAAAATATTTTAAAACAAGTTAAATTGAAATAGAGATAATTAATAGTTTTCATAAATAAAGTTTTAATAAAATATTCATTGTTTTCTTTTAAAGAAATAATTGCCAATATTTGTTTTCCTTTATTGTGATTGTAAAATTGAGAAAGGAAATGGTGAATATGTCAAAGCGACAACCACCCGACCATAGAGCAAACAACAGCCGAAGGCAACCAATGGGTCTTCAATGTAGCGAGAATTCCCGCACCCGTAGGTGTCCTTCAGCTGGCCCCTAAAATATGCATAATAGTACAGTGATAATGGACGTCATACTAAACTCCGAATTATACACAAGAAACTAAAATTTAAAATCATACAAGACTAACAAAGGCCAGAGGCTCCTGACTTGGGACAGGCGCAAAATTGCGGCGGGGTTAAACATGTTTATGAGATCTCAACCCTCCCCCTATACCTCTAGCCAATGTAGAAAAGTAAAAGAATAACAATACGCACATTAAAATTCAGTTCAAGAGAAGTCCGAGTCTGATGTCAAAAGATGTAACAAAAGAAAATAAATAAAATGACAATAATACATAAATAACAACAGACTACTAGCAGTTAACTGACATGCCAGCTCCAGACCTTAATTAAACTGATTGAAAGATTATGTCTTCATCATATGAATATCAGGTACAATCCCTCCCGTTAGGGGTTTAGTATCATACTATCATAAAATATATGAGAAGAACATAACCCGTGTCATGCCAACAACTGTTTTTTTTAGAAGTAAATGTGTTTAGTTCCGATGCAAAGACCCTATCAGTGAATCAATGTTAAAGCCAAAATATGCAATCTTTAATGACCTGACAACAGTATCGTAACTATATCCCCTTTTAATAAGTCTATTTAAAGGTTTTGTTAGTTTCTGAGGAGAATACTGAAATTTTTGTGCTTTATAAAGAATATTTCCATAAAATTTTGGATATGAAATACGTACTGTTTTGTATTATTTTTGTTTTTATTTATTTTATTAAAAGAGTTTGAATTTTGAATCTTATAGGTGTCAGTTGATCCCGGTCTGTCTCTACAACATCAGAACAGCTGGCCTGCTTTCAACAACGGTAGCAGAGCCGCAATGTCTCATTTCATTCGAGACATAAGCTAGTTTTCCCCACAACATGTAAAGGTCCCAACATCAACTCTCACAGATGTAGTGTGTCTATCGAGAGTCCGAAAGGAAGCAGACCATGTTTCAGTACCAGAATATTCAACTTTTCTCATTACAATATATTATCGTCATGATTGTGTGAATTGAATTTTCTTTTAAAATTATTGAAATGATTTATAATGTATGCTAGCTTTTATATGTTTTATTTATTTTAACCAGAGACATATTTAACCCATTCGTTAAATTCTCGTCATTTAAAAGATTTTTTTCTCCGAAATATAATAAATTATTGTAATTTTCGTTTAGCTTCATTGTGAAAGCAAAAAGTAAACAGTTAATTTTTTCGAAAGACGAGAAACATTCAGTTTGGATATACATGAAGTAAAATAAAAAAATAAAAAATTATACTTAATTAACACCAAGATGTCGATAATCGTAAATGCTGTGCTTCCGTATATAGCTATATGACTGATGCCTCAATGTGTCCGGTCGGAATTTTAATTTTAAATCCTATGATACGTTTAAATTGTGATGCAGACCGAAAGGCATGAGAATTTTTTTTTTTTAAATATTTGTGGTATGAGTGCAAATGAGACAGCTCTCCATCCAAGCAACAATTTGTAAGATAAATCCAAAATAGGTCAAAGTACGGTCTTCAACACGGAGCCTTGGCTCACACCGAACAGTAAGTTAAAAAAGGGCCCAAATATTGACTAGTGTTAAATCATTCAAACGGAAAACCAACGGGAAACGACAAACACTTATGAACCACATCAACAAACGACAACTACTGAACATTTATTTGAATTTCTGACTTAGGACAGGTGCAAACAAATGCAGCGGGTTGAAACATTTTAATAGGGACCAACCTTCACCCTTACCCGAAACAATAGCGTAACATCTTCATAAATCAAATAATTGAATATAAAGGCGGTTATAAATGATAAGCTTTACTAAAGGATTAATTGACAGCTTTAGATCATAGCATGAATTTATAAGCACTATCGAATCAGCACTTTCAAAGTGGGCTAGTGGACTTTTTTTATTATGAATAAACTAAATTCCTGTTTATATTTCACAATATCTATTGGTAACTACTACCCTGAAGTGTTTTTTTGTTTTGTTGTAATTCGGAATTGTGATACGGATAGATAGGCACGGTTTATTATTTTTTTTTTTATCGTTTGAATATTGAAGAGAAATTGAAAATATATATATATATATATTATCTCTTTAAAGATCAAATTATTGAATGGAAAGACAGTTATAAGTAAACCTTACTAAATAAATAACCGTCAGCTTAAAATTATAGTATGAATACATTTAAAGGCACAAATGAGTCAGCACTTTGACAGCATATTATTTATAAAATAATGAATAGACTATATTTAGCAGTATGAATCAATACGTCTGTTTTCTCTAATTTAAATCGTTTCATGGGCCTTGTTCAAGTTCAAGTTCAAGTTCAAAGTTTTATTTAAAGTCGATATTCAATAAACTACATAAACATACTCTATAGTAATCTTTCCAAATCAACCGAATACCGGAATGTATACACACATACAAAAGTCATGAAAACAAACACGATTCTAAGCATATAGTTCATAGTAAGATACCATGTGCATAGTATGCAAAACATAGTATCTTAAAACGGTGTCATCCTGGTTTGCCCACTTTTAATTACATGTATATGTAAACATAGAGGGAATTGTTGTTTTAACAAATATAGTTTATTTCTGAATTATAGTCTTATTTTTTACCTTTTATTTTACCTGTAAAATTAAAAAAGAATATTATATTCTGCTATTAAATCAAGGAAAATGTGCAAAAATTTTCTATATTTTCTTTATATTTGGCAGGATAATGTGTTTTATTAAAAAAAAAATTAGGAAAAAGGACTGTGTGTCACAGTGGTTCGGCAGCTCATTTATATATTTGTACAGCATTATAGCGAAACGATCTAAAACCATACCTGGTAGTTCTGAATCTCGGGAGTTACTGTTGTTTCCTGTGATCTTAAATAATACTTGCTAATTCTTATATCCATCAAATAAAGAAGTTTTAACTAGGTTTTATTTTGGTGAATTATTTTAAATGTTTCTGTTGAAATTGATTTTATTTTTCTTATTTTTAAAGATGGTAATTTTGATTTGTCTAGCAGTTCCTTCTTTACAATATGCTGAAATTCAATTGCATGTTTTTGCACAGTGCATCAATTTGAAAATCATGTATTGTATTGAATAAAAATTAAAATTAAAATTAAAAATAGAAATAGAAATAGAAATAAAATAAAAATAAAAATAAAAATAAAAATAAAAATAAAAATAAAAATAAAAATAAAAATAAAAATAAAATGAAAATGAAAATGAAAATGAAAATGAAAATGAAAATGAAAATGAAAAGGTCTTAAATAGTTAAATAAACTGGAAAATATAAAAAAAAACTACCATTTTTATAACCGATATAAAATAATAGTAACCTCGTTAATTTCAATGAATTAAAAAAAAAGGTCTGTAAATTTAAAAAGAAAATGTGGTGTGATTTTCAATGAAAAAATTTAAACTCTCCACAACAGACCAAATGACACAGAAATTAACAACTTTATGTCACCGTACGGCTCTAAACAACAAGCAAAGCCAATACCGCATAGTCAGCTATAAAAGACCCCGAAATGACAAATGTAAAACAATTCAAACGAGAAAACTTACGGCCTTATTTATGTACAAAAAATGAGAACTCCATTATTATATTTTAAAAAAGGCATTGATTCATTTAGACATCATAGTTACAAGTGTTATAAACACAATGCAGTACTGTAAAAGTAGGGTCGAAGATTAACCTAAATACCCCACTGGTAATCTTTAGTCTGGTGGTTGTCTACTACTGTAATTAACGGAAGGACCATTAATAAATGGTATTTAACAAACCTGTTTATTCACTCACAGCAATACGATTATATCGTTAGATTTCATTTGTTTGTTTAAAAAGATAACAAACAAGAATGTGTCCACAGTACACGGATGCCCCACTCGCACTATCATTTTCTATGTTTAGTGGACCGTGAAATTGGAATAAATTCTCTAATTTGGCATTAAAATTAGAATGATCTTATCAAAGGGAACATGTATACTAAGTTTCAAGTTGATTGGACTTCTACTTTATCAAAAACTATCTTGACCAAAAACTTTAACCTGAAATTTGCACTATCATTTTCTATGTTCAGTGAACCGTAAAATTGGGGTCAGAACTCTAATTTGGCATTTAAATTAGAAAGATCATATCATAGGGCACACGTATACTAAATTTCAAGTTGATTGGACTTCAACTTCATCAAAAACTACCTTGACCAAAAACTTTAACCTGAAGCGGGACAGACGGACGGACGAACGAACAAATAAATCAAAATTTGTAAATGATAAGTCCAAATAAAATCGGGTCTGATCCTGATTGAAAAGCACTTTCGTTAAGAAAAATTTTGTTCGACTGACTGATTTTGTCTCATAGTACTTTTCGTCAAAACAGGTAAAATAGAGGGTTTTCCCAGCAAATAGTTTAACACCGCTACATTTTGTATATGCCTGTCCTTAGTCAGGAGTCTGTAATTAATTGGTTGTCGTGTTTTGCTGTATACCATATCGTATTTCGTCGATTGTATTCAGTTAACATAAATCAGGCATTTAGTTTTCTCGTTTGAATTGTTTTACAAGTTCTCTTTACTGATCATTTTAAGGCCGCCTGTGTGGTATGTGTTTTGCTTATTGTTGAAGGCCATACGCTAGCCTATAGTTGTAAACTTCTAAGTCAATTGATCTCTTGTTGAGAGTTGTCTTATTGAAAATCATAACACAACTTCTTATTTTATATCAGTAACGTAATTTTCAATTTCATTTTTATTTAATGTTTTTATTTAGATTATAAACACATGCCCGTATTTTCTGTTTCTTTTCTTGTTCTTTCTATTTTTAAAAAGATTGGAGATGCAACATCTGCATATAGACTGAAGCATTATTTGTATCAACTATAAAGTGGTAATAAAACGTACACTGAGAAAATAACGAACGCACCCAGGAATGTATAAGTACCTCTGTAAAAAACGTTAATAATTGAGAAGTTTAAATAACGCGTTATTCAAATTTACATACTCAAAACGAAGTAGGGGTTTAACGGTTTAAACTTTTCACCAAGGAGAATAAATATAAGGATAAGCTGTTTTGTACGGAAGCCGATAAGGGCCATTCAAAAAAATAAATTATGTCGTTATTACGACATAGCATGTCGTAATTTCGACATAACATGTCGTTATTACGACATCGCTATGTCGTAATTTCGACATAACATGTCGTTATAACGACATCGCTATGTCGTAATTTCGACATATCATGTCGTAATAACGACATATCATGTCGTAATAACGACATCACTATGTCGTTTTAACGACATAGCTATGTCGTAATTACGACATCGCTTTATTTAAAAGAATATGTATTATGATTGGCAAGAGACTAAATGACAAAGAAATTAACAATTATACGTCATCATAATGTCCCCGATAGTTATGAAAGCCCCCGCATGGTCAGCTATAAAAGAGGGAAGAAAGCTACCAGAGGGAGAGTCCCCGAAATGCTGTGTGGCAGACAGTGTTATTATTCAATTATTAGCTCCCTTGGTAAAACTCCAAATTTCATATTTAATGTATTCTATTGTTAAATAATTTACATAAAGCTTAATAAGTATATATTTGTTAATTGCATAGTTTTTGCTATTTGAATTCATTGGTTAAAGATATTTATTCATATTGTAAAGTTTAATATTTGTTAATTGCATAGCTTTTGCTATTTGAATTCATTGGTTAAAGATATTTATTCATATTGTAAAGTTTAATATTTGCATCGTCGCAAAATCTTTGGTTACCTTCTTTGGATACCTTCAGTGAGAAACTTATATATGTTATAGATACTAATTCAAATTAACATGGCCTATAGTGCGAGGGCTGTACAGTCAGTCAAAGTCGTTTAGATTAACAAGTTACCGGTCGTAGAATAGCTATGCAGTCACACATATTGGAAGAATGAATTGTGGAATTATTAGAGGACTGAAATTGTACAACCAAGTCAAGCCAAGCTTTCCATCTCCCTTCAAATAAGCGCAAACTACATGGCTTCTTGGTATAAGGGTGTATTGAAGTATTGATAGCTTTATTTCTACTTTCAAAAGTTGGACACGCACGATGTTCCTACAACCCCTAGGATTTAAAACAGAATCTTCGAAATTTCATCCGCAAAACAAATAAAAATGTTAGAAAACACGAACCAATATTAAAACAAATGCAATATATGTTTTAAATTATGTTTTTACAGCTCTTGATCATCTCCTAAGTAATATCTAGTATATTTGAGGATTAAAAAAAGAAAGCTATGTGAAAAAACGGATGTCCCCATCCAACGTTACATTTATGAAAAACTGTTTTAACTCTTATGTATAGTGATCCTATTTCTTATTCTCTGATCTTCTTGATTCTTGACAGGAACAACGACATGTGTCGGTTCTTTGTGGCGTTAAAGCTGTTATTTTACCAAATTTCATTTGACTCGACTGCATATTATAGTAGAAAATGAATAAAAATAGTAACACAATAATAATATCTAACAAAAGTACAAATATTTGCCTCATGTGAGTTCAAATATTGCTGATTCAATAAAAATCTTCTCTACACAGTCGTTTTTCAAACGGTAGCCATTTTGTCCAAGTTGATATTTCATTTTTCAAAGCAGTTAAGGCGGTTTTTTTTATAATTGATCAAAACAAAAGCTAGATATACGAAGAGTAAAAAATGCCAAAATTCTTTCCTTATTAACAACATATTTGGGTCTTAAAGGAATAAAATGCTTCCATACATTACAAAACGGTAGCCAATTTTTCCATATGTCTGAAAACGTCTAAAATCCTAAAGACGCTAATTTCCGACGTGAAATGTGCTAAAGTTTCAATTAAATGTTTATGATACATGTAATTAAAACAAATCGTGTTATGAAATTTTGAGAAAGATGTTAATGATTGCTGCCGAAAAAAAATAGTGCATGTTGCTAAAGACTACGCCCGGGGAAATAGGTTCGACACAGGTTAAATTTTGCAATTTTTATTAATTGTATAGCTTTTAAAGATTTATTTAAAAGAATTTGGAAATGGGGGAAAAATCCCATTTTATAAAATAAATTGAAATTTATGTTACGGAAGTACTCCGAAATAGATCATTTAAAGTCGTCACTTCAGTTAGGTGCAATCACCAATATCAAAACACTTTCGCGATTTGTCCTGCTATTTCGTGATGAAAGTAATTCCTGTACTAGCGAAGCCGGAACTTTTCGTCAATATAAACTTGTGCATGAAATGGAGGTAATTGAAAGACGAATCCCAAACAGCAACGAAAACCGTTTCATCGAATAAAAAAAAAAAAGGGATTATATTTTTATTTGCCGTTTTCACGGACGACCCAGGAGTAGATTGCTATATTTTAAAAAGTATATATCTGAAGATGACTTGGGAAATAATTCTCAAGTCAAGGTTCAAGTAATTGAAGGGGTGTATTTCGACAACTTATATGTCAGGGAAAATACAATTCTATTCAAATTTAACCAAGGGTAAAAAAATCGATTTACTTGCAGAGTGTCAGATATATTTGTATTGGGGATGAATTAAGATATAGAAATTTTACAATGACAGATGATATGCAACTTGAAAGTTAAACATCCTATGATAAAAAAAATATGAAAACCGTATACATGTACTTCCGTCCCATCTTTCCTTCCTACATTACTTGCAACAGTACTGCATTTTAAGTTGAAATAACTTAAAGGGTAAACATTATTATATCGATTTCCACAACTCGAGGTAATTTTTTGATAAAATGACATCACAAAACGAACAGAACCAGAATCAACCAACAATATAAAAATCCGAATAAAACTTGCAAAAATTAATCGAAGTCAAAGACCCTCTTCGACGTCACATTTTAAGTGTAACGTGTTGTAGGGATATCGTGCCCAACGTTTGAAAGTAGCATCAAAGCAATTGATACAATAATTCTCCCTTATTACAAAAAGCCATGTAGTATGCGCTTATTTAGAGGAAGATAGGATGCTTTGCTGGCAAAGTAGGCTGCTTAGCTGGAAAAGTAGGCTCGTATATTCACATACTATTATGTAGCTGTATAGCTGTTTGACATGCGTTAATTTATAAACCTCAATTGTAGTTTATAAAATATATAACTTTTTCACTGAAGGTATTCAAAGAAGGCATTCAAAGAATTTGCGACGATGCAAATATTAAACTTTACAATATAAATAAATATTTTTAACCAATGAATTCAAATAGCAAAAAACTATGCAATTAACAAGTATATACTTATTAAGCTACATGTAAATTATTTAACAATAAAATGCATTAAATATGAAATTTGGAGTTTTACCAAGGGAGCTAATAATTGAATAATAACACTGTCCGCAACACAGCATTTCGGAGACTCTCCCTCTGGTATCTTTCCTCCCTCTTTTATAGCTGACATGCAGGGGCTTTTCTAATTATTGGGGGCATTATGATGACGTATAGTTGTTAATATCTGTGTCATTTAGTCTCTTGGCAATAATAATACATATTCTTTTATATTAAGCGATGTCGTTATTACGACATAGCGATGTCGTTATAACGACATAGTGATGTCGTTATTACGACATGATATGTCGAAATTACGACATAGCAATGTCGTTATAACGACATGTTATGTCGAAATTACGACATAGCGATGTCGTAATAACGACATGTTATGTCGAAATTACGACATGCTATGTCGTAATTACGACATAATTATTTTTTTTTGAATGGCCCTTATCGGCTTCCGTAGTTTTGTTACCTAATATTACAAATGGCTAAATTGTAAGTAAGAGGGCTTCAAACCATTGAAATAAATGTTTTACTTAGTTGTAAGTAAGAGGGCTTCAAACCATTGAAATAAATGTTTGACTCAGTTGCATCAATGAATAAATATAGAAAATTCACAGAGTATTTTATATTATAAACAATTATTTTTCGTAAAAACGCAATTTTGATGGTTTTTTTTTTTTTTTTTTTTTTTTTTTTTATATTATACTAATGTTATAATACATATGTAGTATCTGGGTTTATTTAATCAAACGTGTTCCATCGGAACAGTAACACTACGTTTTCTCAGTGTAGAAAACTTTCATTTTGAGAAGGAGTGACTGCAAAATTATGTAACATTTGTAATATTGTATTTCTTTTTTCACATATTTTTTTTTCTTTAATGTATATTTGTAGAGACATATCCACAAATGTGTATTATATGTCTCTGTTATTCGGAACGTTTTGATATATCAATTATCTATTTGTAGAATTTACAATGTATTACATGGAGTCTATATTTTATCTTCTATGGTGCTAAAATCTTCAGCTAAACATGTCTAGTCTTTTGTTTTATTCAGTTCCAGTCAATGGAAGTTTAAGTTAGTGCGAATTAAAAAAAAAAGAAGATTTTCCTTTAAAAAAAATAATTTTAAATTAAGGTCTGATATATATATATATCATTCTAATTTGACGTGCTTCTTTCGCTTTATGAATAAACCCATGCTCTAAATGCAATATTTTTTTGGGCACATGCGTATATTGACTACTGCAGAATAATGAATTTTATCAAATTGACATGCATTTAATATATTTCATTAACTTGAAACACTTCCAAACTCTTAAATGATGCACATGCATGTTATTTATTATGACTGTAATGTGTTGCATTCCGAAATTGACATACTTGACCTAGATACGACAACCGTTCATGCTGGCTGTTCAAAACCCCCCTCTGAAAAATCACAGTGCCAAGACAAGACAAGACAAGACAATTTATTACAACTTAGGCACACGTATGGTGCTACAAGAGGATAACAATTATACATTAAGCTGGGGTCACACATTCACGATTTTTACTGCCGTCCTTGACAGGACCATTCCCGATTAAAATTTGTCAAAATTCTGATCAAGATCCTGTGAATCGTGGATGGAAATTCGATTTGTATCTTTCGCCAGGTAAAATTCGACCGAGTCTGTCACGACTGCGTCCCGATTCTACCGTATGTAATCCGAGAGATCAGATAGTGACAAGACAGTGAACCGACGCTGACGGAAGTTATCTGTTCGAAAACTGTCGGCATAATCGGGATGATCAGGTACTGTCGGAACGTAATCCTATCACGGTCCGCTCTATCGCATTGCAAACGGCTTTGTCTGGTCTCAGTCGTATTGTATTCTGTTATTGTCGGGACTTCTCCAGATCATTCCCGTTCCACAGGACACCGTCCCGAATACACAGAACATTGTTAGGAATTCGATCCGATACAGCAGAATCTGTCACGACATAGGCACGATTGTAATCCGACTAGACAAAATCGGCTGAGTTTCCCCGAATGTTACGGGACGCACCTTACTGTCGGGGTGCTTTGCCGAACTATTCGGACCCTTCCCGACCAGTAGGAATCTGTTACGAACTAAAACGACTGCGTTCAGACAATACTAGGACATTCAAGATAATTGAGGATACTAATCCGACTTTTTCACTTTTCGTGTCGTATCGCTGTCTGATCTCAAACGGGAGCAATAATCGGCAATGTGCGAACCCCGCATTAACAATTACATATATACTTATACATTTACAAGAAAGACTCACAATAAATTAATAATTGATATCATACAATAAAACTGAAATATATTTGGTTGATTTGTTTGCAAAATTCTTAATTGCAACGTGGTTAGAAATTATTGTAACATGCTATGAATTATGAAAATATTTTTTCAATATGTCTTAGAAACATGCACACTTTTGTTAGCACTGGCACGTTCACGGCCGACACTCGGCTAACCGAGAGATTGGTCTGTTAATCTATATTGAGTATGCGGCTATATCGGCGATTGGTCTGTTAATCGGGTTGGCTAAAGTCTGTTAATCAGGTGTTATCGAGAACATCATTGAAAGTTCAGCATGTTTCATTGTATAACTTTCTAAATATATTTTCATTATAAAAAGTATTCATGTCTAACAAAACAATTCAATGTACTGAAAACAGTGGTGTAATTATTATTTTTCTAGCTTCGATGTACGATATATAAAATCACTGGTGGTAAGCGGATGGTCGTAACTAAAAGTTACGACCATCCGGAGATGGGAGACAACTCTAGGCATAAGTTTTTCTTTTCCGATTTTTGTGCACTAAAAGGTTCATTTGAACCAAACCGCTTGTCTCGTACATACTATTCGACAGTCCGGTGATATTAAAACCAAATTTGATGCATTAAAACATTCCAATTTTCGTAAAATAGTCATTCAAAAATTCAAGCATGATGGTCGTAACTAAAAAAACAAAATATTGAGGATGGTCGTAACTTAAATTTGTGATGGTCGTAACTCTGTTTTAAATAAGACCGAATAAGGCAAGTCAAGAGTTTTAAACGTGTCTTTTATTATATGCATACTAGTATTTCATATGATGTACTTCTGAAGATTTTTTTTTTTTCATTTTTTACATACAATGTAAAATAAAGCAATTTCAATGCGTGTAACACTTATCAATTCAGAAATTTTAAAAGTTTTCAAATATTAGTTTTGGGGAATTTTGATTGAAGTTCGATTTAAAATTCCAAATTTTTCAAATGTAACCGAACCAGTTAAGAGTTCTAAACCTGTCTTCTGTTATATGAATATATCATATATCATATTATATATTTGTGAAGTTGTTTTCACCAAATAATAAAAACTAGATGGAGAGAGGGATACCTGTAAAGAAGAAAATTGGAACGAATCGAACGAAACAATACAAAATGAAATGAACAGTCATATATTCTTAAAATATAATGTATAAAATTAATAAAGAGGCAAATAGTTGAATTAATGTAAGCGGTTAAATTCATTAACAATGTAAATTTCTCAAAAGTGGAGAAATCATTTTAAAACAAGAAACACAGCTCTGGTTATGATCATTCTTTGTTAGAAATTAAAAGCACAAAATGTATCAAATACATGTAATTGTTTTAATTACAAAATAAATGAGTTTAAGAAACAAATTAACAAATTGGACATCACATGAAATAGCAGTATCCTATTTTTTTTTTCCGATTGGAATTCGCATCTATTGCAAACATAAACTTTTTGAGGATGTACTTACTAGTTGATTTTTTTAAATCTTCAATTGAAGAATGATACATTAAGTCGAAAGAGTATTAATAAGGAGTCAAAAATAAGCTTAACATATTGATAGGTTATGAAGGTCGTTACCGAGACTAGAGCATACCCGCGAATTCGCAGGTCCGTACCTGAGTTTTAAAAAGAACATACGCTTTATTTTTAGCCTGGATGCTTAGACGTCATATTGTTGTTTGGTGAAATCAAGCTAATAATCAGGTGCACAGTAATGCCCAATGACGAAGTCCATGAGTAGCTTGTAGCCATTCATACAATGTAAACATATAACTTACACATGATTTTCAACCTGCATACCGGGATTTGTATGTAATAATTGCCGCAGTACATTTAGTTTGACCTAAGTCTTTGTAACATTATCCTGGCTACAAACAAGTATTTTATTTTACTCTTAAATTCAGTGCATGTAGCAGTGTAAAATATATATCAACAATTTTCCTACTTTCGAAGTTAACACAATGATCATTGCGACACCATGGATTCAGTTTTCATTCCGTACCAATACTTAGAACTAATATCAATACTATACAGCAATATATAATCGTTATGTAATCGATAAAAAATAACGACAACACGTAATAAAATCCTGGGTTGAGTTCAATATCGTAGCGGCTACGTAGCTGCTATCAATATCTATGTAACAACTAGTCTATAGCTGCATGTCCAATCGTCAAGATCTACGTAGCACTACGTAGCAGCTACGATATTGAACTCAACCCTGACTAAGAAGTGCATTTGTGGATTCTATTTCCTCATGAACGACCAAAAGACGAATATTTGAAGGCCAATAGTTTATAAGACAATAACAATTTAAAAAAAGTCAAGGAGTAAACAAAGACTCAAAAACTTTAAGACATAAGAGCTGCAATAAATGATTTAAAGATGATTGTTCAGACTGTACGTTTAATAATTTCATCTGCCGACATGATTGCAGATAAAAAAAAGTCGTAAATAAAAAATACTAAAAACAAATATAAGGGAATACACGTGCATTTAATAATTTAATGCCTTAACGTACAGTAAAAAATATACCAATTCTCAACCCTAACATACTTTTTGGCTTAATGCGAGTTGATTAAATTGATGCACTTAATAAATTTGTAAAATCAAAGTTACAAAGGGGTAGTGAAAAATTCATTATACCAGAAATGAGCATTTTAGATGTAAATATGTATTTAAAAAAACTTGACAAGTCGAAAGCAACTGGTTTAGATGATGTCGGACCAATTATTTTGAGTATGTGCAGCAATGTCATTTTACCAGCTTTGACATATATCTAAACATCAATTATGGTAAATTTCCAAGTATTTTTAAAACTGCAAGAGTATGCCCAATTTTTAAAAGTGGCAATGCCTGTAATCCTGATAATTATAGACCAATAGCAGTTTTGGCTTGTCTATCTAAAATCATAGAACGACATATAGCTAATAGTTTGTATATATTTTTAAATAGTAATGACCTTCTTAATACTACACAGTCAGGTTTCAGAACTAATCATTCGTATACTACTGCACATACTAAATTAGTAGATGAATGGTTAGCAAAAAAAGATAATGGAGAGATAAATGGAGTTATATTTTTAGATTTAAAGAAAGCTTTTGATCTGGTTAATCATATAATTTTATTGAAAAAACTTGAATATTATAATGTTTCTAATAGTACACTTGACTGGTTTAAGTCATACTTGTTTGAACGAAGCCAACAAGTTAAGGTCAATAACGTCATGTCTAATACTAAATGCAGAAAAACTGGTGTATCACAAGGTTCTATCCTGGGCCCTTTGTTATTTATTTTATATATCAATGATTTACCACTTAATATAGAACATTCATTAATAGATTTATATGCAGACGATTCTACATTACATTGTAAAGGTAATGATGTAATTCAGTTAGCTTCTAACCTTCAAAATGATATTCATGTAACTGAAAACTGGTGCTCGCAAAATTGTATGAAATTAAATGCCAAAAAAGAGTAAATCAATGATTATTGGTTCAAAAAAAAAAAAAAGTAAAAACACAAAAATACTGAACTCCGAGGAAAATTCAAAAAGGAAAATCAAAAATCAAAAGGCAAAATCAAAAGTCCAAACACATCAAACGAATGGATAACAACTGTCATATTCCTGACTTGGTACAGGCATTTTCTAATGTAGAAAATGGTGGATTGAACCTGGTTTTATAGCTAGCTAAACCTCTCACTTGTATGACAGTCGCATCAAATTCCATTACATTGTCAACGATGCATGAACAAAACAAACATACTCAAAGAGTAAAAATGTCAAAAATAGGGGTTCAACAGTCAATATTGTGTTATCATCTTAATATCACTACATAAACAACAAATGTAACAAAGTAGCACAAAAAGGCATACATCAAATTTAACATTCTCATTTTGCTTTTCTTATACGGCTGAATTTATCTATGTAAAGTCTACCCATAAATGAAAGAAGGTTTTCATTACAATGGCTTTGTTTTACTGGAAACAGTTTTGATATCAATATTTCAAATGAACAAATAGAAAATGTAGATTGTGAAAAACTACTTGGTTTATATATTGACAAAAACTTTAATTGGAGTCAGCAAAAAGATAAAATGTCAATTACTATATCAAATAGAATCAACTTATTACAAAAGATAAGAAAATATTTACCTATGCATATACGTATTATCTATTTTAATGCTTATATTCTGCCATTATTTGATTATTGTTGCAATATATGGGGAAGTTGTTGTGAGAGTGGAATAGATAAACTTAATAAATTATTAAAGAAATCTGCTAGGGTTATAGTAGAAGCTGACATAATGACATCATCCAGTTTATTGTTTAATAATTTACACTGGTTAAATGTGGAAAAACGAATTCAATACCAAAAGGCAATACTTGTATTTAAATCAATTAATGGTATGGTTCCTAACTATTTAGAAGAAAATTTTCATTTTACTGATTATCAAAACTATAACTTACGTTCAGCTGATAAAAAACTATTAAATCTTCCAAAACCAAAAACAATTTATTTAAAGAAAACATTTACATATTCAGGTTCTCAAATATGGAACAGTTTACCAAATGAAATCAAAACGAGTGATACACTTGTATCTTTTAAAACAAAATGTTACAAATTTTTCATCAATTGTGCAAATTAATATGCCTTTTCATTATTATTTCCATTATAATTGTATATTGTGTATAATATAACTTTATAATACTGTGTGTACTTATAACTATGTTATTATTATTTTGAGGACTCTCAGGAAGGTTAGTTTTAACTAATGGGATCATCCTCTTGAAATAAAGATTATTTATTTATTTATTTATTTTCATTTATTAGTTTTCACTGTTGCCCCTATAAGATGAGCGTTTGAAATCCATCAGAAATGTGTATGTTTAATAATTCTCTAGCTTGATTTCTGCATATCATTACCAGAGTTACAAATAGTATTGTTTGTAGCAAATCATATATTACATCTGAGTCTATTACCTTAACAATTAAAATACATTAATACAAGTTTGTCTAAATACTCGAGTTACGGTCATCTTTCAAAGTTACGACCATCTTGTGTAGGTTACGACCATCATCCAAAATACTATAGTTGAAGTTACGACCATCACACATTTAAAGTTACGACCGTCATGCTTGAATTTTTGAATGACTATTTTACGAAAATTGGAATGTTTTAATGCATCAAATTTGGTTTTAATATCACCGGACTGCCGAATAGTATGTACGAGACCAGCGGTTTGGTTCAAATGAACCTTTTAGTGCACGAAAATCGGAAAAGAAAAACTTATCCCTAGAGTTGTCTCCCATCTCCGGATGGTCGTAACTTTTAGTTACGACCATCCGCTTACCACCAGTGAAAATGAAAAGGCGGGTTACTCATCAATAAATTTATACACATTTTACACACATAAAATGTACACAAAATGACACATTGGTTAAATTTACTTGCATTCAATATTTTGAACATCGAAAAAAGAAAGGCATTATGTTTGTTAACCATATTGATATCATTGTGTGAAAAATCTACACGAAAATCTGTATTTTGGTGACATAAATCAATCTTTATTTAAAACCTGGTCTGTTAATTGGTCAGATGTATAAAACCCGGTCTGTTAATTGGTCTGTTAAGAGTTATAAATGGCAATACAACTATAATTTTATTGCTATATGGGGTGTTATCGGATGAAATGAGTAGGCTCAAGACGAGCGGCTAATATATACGAAAACAACACATGAGCAATGAAGCATAACATATACGGAAATAACACATGAAATTGAAAATTGATAAAAATGGTTTCAAAAAGTGTAATATTATTAAAAGTAATATTAATTTCATCCAAGAATGATCGCATATAGCATGTTGATTCTGTTTAATTGTCATGAATGACACAAATTTGTCATCTACATTTGTAACCAGTATATAAATAAGAGATAAACGTCGTAATGTAACTAAAAATCAGTAAGTAAAATATATTGGGATGACAAAATATGAAAAATAAAGAAAGAATAATGAGTAAGATAAATAAAATGTAGAAAAAAATGACATAACAATTTAAAGAATACAGAAATAAACAATACCCCCAATCCGGACCCCCATGGTATACACGAGAATCTGGATGGAAACGCTGAATATAGAATAATATATAAGGACAGTAGAGAGTGATACATTGCTAAAAACGAGAGAATAATAATACTTGTTTAAGAATACACACATGAAACACCGATGGCTGTTGAAACAGTAACGGATTGCGATGTACTTATATTGGTGACATATTCTAGAAGTTTACTTAAGAATTGAATGCTTCTTTTTGTAAATTTATTGGGGTGTAAAAGCGTTGACCGAAGTACATTTTGTATGAAGCGCGGAAGCGCTTCATTCCAAAAAAGTGTTCACGGTCAACGCTTTTACAACTCTATAAAGTTACAAAAAGAAGCATTCAATACTTATAATTACATTTTTAAGGCAGCTTTGATCATGAAAACACGAATTTTATATATTTTTATTTATTTAATTCACCTGTGCACTTTATTGTTGGATCACGTGTTATCATGAATGAAAAGTTGTATTGAGCAATACAACTGCTTACGGAATAACACGTGGTGTGCAGTTAGCCAATCAGAATAAAGTATTATAATGAAACATACATCTAATGTAATTATATGCGAACAACTATGGTGGCAGGTTTTTGCCATTTTGCGTTTTAGCGCTTTAGCGTTTGCGCCTTACATATTTTATATGGCGAAAAACCAAAAACGCGAAACCGATTTTTCGCGATTTCGTGTTTTCGCCCTATTGAATATGAAAGGCGAAATCGCGAAAACGCGAAATGGACTTCACCGGCCACCATAGACAACTGTAGTTCTCTTCTGCACTTATGTAGAAAGGAACTAAACGGAATAAAATGATTTGAAACTTAAAATAACCAAATGTAGCTGCATTCGCTCCTTTCCGTTTACTTCTTTAGAGTGATTTGTAAACAACATATGATTAAGTAATAGAAGAAAAGAAACAATTGGATGATGCTGACGAATTAGGGTTTAACGTCCAGTGACAAATATCATGTTCATATGTGAACGAGAACACGTTATATGTACCCTGTGTTGTATTAGAAAGACATTTTCAGTCGGAATTGAGAACGTGCTACTTCGAACAGACACAAAAATTAAGGCTGATTAAAAACGTCAATAAAAAAATGCATGCATACTCCATAGGCCAATCCATATCACGCTATATTGAAGTGACACATTCTTCAATAAAATGCAAAGAAAGTCAAAATAAAATTGCTCTTTCTAGGATATATTCTGTTGCACCGTATTGTCATTTTTGTTTACTCAGGAACATCTCATTCTTAAATTTTTCAAGGGTAAAATATAAAGGTAGCAAAGCTTTTGTCGTGGCTAAATAACTCTTAACTGACACAATTTCACTTGTCCAACCCATTAACAGACTTTTTTCCCATAATTTCACTAAAACATGGTATTATTCACGTTATTTTACAATTATGAAATATTTACTAATGTCGATTTATTTTTTAGAACCACAGTACTACTTTTTGTCCTTTAAATGATATCTAAATTCGTTTGTTTCGCCTTTTATTAAAAAAATTGCTATGCGTATAAGCATAAATACTACATACTTGCGCGACGCCTTTTAGTTTTACTGAAAACTGCGCAAACTAAGAAATGTTTTTACAAGTGCAAAATGTTCTATGATAGATATCATTTTGTCAGACACTTTTCTTTTTTTGATTTGGTGCTTATAGCATGCCAAAAATCTGTATATTTAATAGAGTTTAACATTAAATTAAGCGTTTTACTCTTAACAGACGTATAACCAACCCGATTAACAGACCAATCGCCCATATAGCCGCATACTCAATATAGCTTAACTGACCAATCTCTCGGTTAGCCGAGTGTCGGCCGTGACGTTACAGTGTGATAAAAGACCAATAAATTTCAATTGGGAAGGATTTTTTATGTAATATGTAGGTATATACCTTTCTCTTAAAGACAATAATTTGTTTATTGGAACATACAAAAAAATAATGATATTCGTCACCAATGGTATTTGAATCGCAGTGACAGCATATACGATTTTCTCTTGCATTGTTTTGTATGAAGCATAAAACACACCTCTAGATGAGTTTGTCATATCAGCAGATAGACTCTGTCCGAATTGATCAACCAATCTCTGTTTTATTTCTTTTTTAATATCCGAACTTTTGATATCACCCTGCGCATTCCAGACAAAAGAAAATCCTGTATCATCTAAAATTTGTTTCATGGAAGATAACCATTTAAATTAGTATTGGCCTGAGTTATGTAAGTTATACATTAAATGATACAAGATCCCAGATAATGTGTTACTACCGCTTTGCACTAGCCTTGACCAAAAGCATAGTAATTTAGTTTTGATATTAATATTTAATGGAATTCTGCCAGTTTCCCTATATACCACATAGTTTGGTGTTGTTGATCTCACATTCAAGACTCTTTTTAGCAAAACGCAAGTGCACCTTTTCAATCGGGTGTTGCTAAACGGCGGAAACGGAAAACGGAACGGAATACGGAACGGAAACAGTAAACGGAAACAGAAAGAATTAACATCTTTTCTTTTTGTTAATTTTATCTACATAGGCATGTTTTGTATAGTATTTCACATGTTCACAAGAAAAAACCCAGAGGAATGAATTTGAAATAAAAGATTTCAAAGCATAAAGTATTGAAATAATTACCAGGAGATGATGAGACTATGTTTTTGAAATATTTGATAAAGTCATGTGTACGTAGTTCATGCGATTCAGGATAGTCTGTTCGATTTTTCTTTTCTTTTTTAAATTTTGATCAATGTCAATAAGATAGCAACCCAACATCACGAAACAAATCTCTATGGGCCTATAAAAGATTGACATCGGCCTTGATTCTATAAATCGAATGTGAAGTAATAAACTTGGGGGAAATCCTTTGCATCAGTTTTCTTCTTTGTTTTTTTTTTAATTGCCTTGAAACAAAATTAGTGATGTGGTGTATCTTGTTGCGTTTTGGTAGTTTTTAATGATTTTGGTGTTATGTCAAGACATGAAAACTCATTCTGCTCTGTTCTTTTTTATGACGGAAATGATACTTTATTTCACACTACGCATCTGATCATTTTGATGTTTCTATTGGCCATACACCCATTTTTTTCAAGATATCACTGATATCATTTACTTTATAACACCTGACCAGAACAGTTCCTTGAGATACCCCAGAATCAACGGTCTGTTGGACCCACATGTTTGATGTTGTTCAATTTACCACGACTCTTTGCTTGCGGAAGCATAGGAATGAGTAAATCCAACATTGCATGTGTTTTACCTGGTTTCCTGTAGCTGTTTAATTTTGATTTGATAGTTTATATGGGGCGACGCGTTTTCAAAATATGAAATAAATATATCTGTAAGGTGTTCTAACGATTTTTTTGGCGCAATACATGTAATTGCAACTTCGACATTAACGTAAATATATAAAAAGAAGATGTGGTATGATTGCCAATGAGACAACTCTCCACAAGAGACCAAAATGACACAGAAATAAACAACTATAGGTCACCGTACGGCCTTCAACAATGAGCAAAGCCCATACCGCATAGTCAGCTATAAATGACCTCGAAATGAAAATGTAAAACAATTCAAACGAGAAACCTAACGGCCTTATTTATGTACAAAAAATGAACGAAAAACAAATATGTAACACATAAACAAACAACAACCACTGAATTACAGGCTCCTGACTTTGGACAGGCACATACATACATAATGTGGTGGGGTTAAACATGTTAGTAGGATCCCAACCCTCCCCCTAATCTGGGACAGTGGTATAACATTACAACATAAGATTAACTTGAAGTGGACGTGGCCGGGTACTTATATATCCCAACAGCAAAAAGACACTAGGTAGTACTCGCAGTTAACTGACAGCTAGTTCAAAGCCACTATAACAACCAACAAAAAATCATGCATCTAAGACGTAACCATTGATGGTACTATAATAATCTAGACGAGAACGCATTATGTTGGAGCATACTATATGTTGCAGCATCCTGCAGTGAATGCATGTTTGATATACTTCATACTTGAATAGCGGAAATGCACAAATGTCTCCTGATGTCCATTCATCACGTATCATACTGGAATTGATGATTGTTGAAAAAATGGTGAATAATAATATGATAGCTGCTAATTCATTTTATATTTTTTTTTAACATTCTATAACCTATTTCGTCTGGCCCTCATACTTTTTATGTATTGAATCAATATTCAAATTTTGTTTTCGTCCATACTTAAGTTATTATGTCTTTCCAATTTGGATGTAACGGTTTATTTAGTGGTATATAAATTTAGTTGATGTCTTCTTAGTTGATACAATTATAGTGATATATTCATTCAATATTTTTTGCTCTGTCATGGTCGTTTTCTGCTAGTACTAAGACCTGCTTTAGTCTTTAATGGTAAACTTTGAGAGTTCTTTTTTTAACAGATCTGGGTCCTGCTAAGTGAGCTTTTCTCATCACTTGGCGTTCGTCGTCCGATTTTCGTCTTTGTTAACTTTTACAAAATATCCAGGCTCAGTCTCTGAAACTACTGGGCCAAATGTTATTGAACATATGGCTTTTAAGGAGTCGTCCGATAGTTTTGGTTAAACTTTGCAACAATTATCATCGGTGTATCTAGTTTAAAAACTGTGTGAAAAACATGTCTAATCTGTCATCGGACTCGGACTTCTTTTAAAATTAGGTTTACTGTGTATTGCTTCATATGTGTTTCTTAATTCTAAATTGGCTAGAGGTATAGGGGGAGGGTTGGGATCTCACAAAATATGTTTACCCCCCCCCCCCCCCTTCCGCATTTTTTCGCCTGTCCCAATTTCAGGAATCTCTGACCTTTGTTAGTCTAGTTTATATGTTTTTGGAGTTTAGTGTGACGCCCATTTTCACTGAACTAGTACACAATTTTATTTAGGGGCCAGCTGATACCTCCTCCGGGTGCGAGATTTTCTCGCTGCGTTGAAGACCAATTGGTTTTCATCGGGTTGTTGCTTCTTTGACATTTTTCATTCTCAATTTTATTAGAATCTTGAGCTCTACCTTATGTTCATTCACGCCAAAACGGTCAAATGACTAGGAGTTATCGACCTTATTTGACGAATTTTCTCACTTACATGTTCGCCTGTTATATTGAAATATATGATAAATAGATAGAAACTTTTAATAGCAAAAATTACAACCAAGATCTATTGATGTTCATAGTTCTTTTTTCCCTCCCCTTAAATTCCGTCTATTTAAAAATTTCTTTCCGTTTCCGTTCCGTTTTCCGTTTCCGCCGTTCAGCAACACCCCTTTTCAATCATGTCAATATTTTCATGACCCCAGATTTCCGACCCATAAAGTAAAATTTGAGCGACCATACAATCAAATAGTCGAAACTGCAGATCTGAAGGGATATTTATGTTTCTTAACTTATAGTATAATGCATACAGTGCTTTTTGTGATTGTTCAACAAGTTTTTTCTTTGATAAATTAAAATTACAATTGTATCTTGTTAATAATCCCAGGTAATTATAACTGTCGGTGAGCTGTAACTCCTCGCCCCTTAGCATTAATCTCATATTTCTTTTCCGCTTCGCCTTCTTAAACACCATTCATTACTTTTGTCTTATCAATGTTTACATTTAGTTTCCAGTCAATACAGTATTCATCAAACTTGTTTAACATTATTTGTAAATCGTTAGCTGATTCTGCCAATAATATTGTATCATCAGCATATTATAACAAGAAAATTCGAATATAAATGCCTAGTTCATTTAGACAGTTCATTTACCTTTTCTAAACCTGTCATATCATGCTGAATAAAATAGCTTTCAAGATCATTAAGGAAAAGAGAAAAAAGAAAGGGTGATAAGTTTTCACCTTGCCTAACTCCAACTTTGCACGGAAAGAAATTTGAACAACTCGAGTTATGTCTTGTGTTTTTACTTTTTACACATGATTTGACATTAGAATAGAGGTTATGAATAGAGTTGAATATTTTGCCGGTTATGTTACTAGAAATATGCTTTTGCCACAGTCCTACCCTCCATACAGTATCAAAGGCTTTCTTGAAATCTACAAATGTGCAGAATAAACGTTTTCCAGAGAGTAAATAAAGTTGAATCAAACAGTATAAACTAAATATCCTTATACCCTTTCCTAAATCCCGCTTTGCATTTTGAGAGTAATTCTACTACTTGTGCAAACTTGTCTAGTCTGTTATTTAGTATAGCTGTACTATACTTTACCTAAACATGATACCAGTGTAATACCTCGATACGAGTCTGGATCGTTAAGAGCTCCCTTATTCTTATAAATGGAATTAATTATTCCCATTGACCAGATTTCGGGTATAATCCCTGTGTCGAACACAAAATTGAACAATTTTACGTAAAGAGGTAAACATACGGTAGACATGATAATAAACTCGTTTCTTATTCCATTATATCCAGCGGCTTTGTTATTTTTTTAAATTTCTATCTTTGTATCTGGTTGATTATATAGGGAATCATTGAAGCATGACTGGAGCGGCCCCCCTTAGGTCAGTCATCGGGCCCCCCTTAGGAAAAGTTCTGGATCCGCCACTGATTACAATGCATTTAGAAATTTGCCCCTTAATAAGTTGCGTAACTCAGTGAATTGGACGTCACACTTAACTCCAAAACGTATAAATGAACTCAAAATAAAGACTAACAAAGGCCAGAGGCTCCTGACTTGGTACAGAAGCAAATATATGGCGGAGTTAAACATGATTTGTGAGGTCTCAACCCTCCCCTTATATCTTATACTTAAATGGTTTTATTAACAGGTAGACTAATTGATTTTTGTTTAACACCCAGTGGCAAATATTTCATATATGTTCCAAGATTTGGCTTTTATAAGACGTCGTACTAAAGTAAAGTATCAAGCGTAGCTTGGACCAAATCAATTGTTTTTCCCCGACAACACACTTTATCATATGGTTTAACATTGAAAGGATAAACAACATTTGTTATTCTTAAATCTCATTGAAAAACATTTAACAGAAATAATTAAGTCATCTTACTTAAGATAATCAAGATTATTAGCAGCTTGACTCTTTGATGTTTTCACTTCTTGTAATTGAAGTGTGATTATCCTTATCTGTTATAACTGTATGACTATAATTGTGCCAAATATTAAATCATGCACAAAAATTATGAAATATACTTTTGGGGTTACCAAAAAACAAGTAGCTTTGATGTTATGTCTAAATAAGGGAGATTTGCTATAATACATTTGTATGTTTTAAATTTTAATATGTTGAAATATGCTCACAGGTTAGAGAACACAAAGGACGGTTTACTATATGACGCATATATTTGTAAGAAAGTGTTACATCGGCAAATATTGCAACATGGTTTTCGAGTATAAACTTTTCATGAAATAACTAGACTTAACATGTTAAAAATAAGTGTTAGTCGAGTATGTTACATTGTAACAGTTATGAATAGTTTATGTGAAAACTTCTAAATTATTGGAAAGATTTTAGAAAAAAAGCGCTTAAATAAGTTAAAGTTAAACTTTAGTTTTGTTTTATGTTTTTTTATGAGTGTGTGAAGTGAGTTTGTGTTATGAATCGCTACACGTATCCTTGAGTTTTCGTTATAAATGATATTGTCAGTAGTATGTATTGGTTCGGTGCATTACGTTTGCCCGCATTACCATTACATTTGCGCAAAAGACTCATCAGTGACGCTCGATTCAAAAATATTAAAAAGGTCGTTTGACATCGGAACTACATGTATCATCATTTGATGCACACACGTTCTATGGTGTACTTGATATTGATAGTGTTGGTTCTGTGCAATCAAGGGATAATGAGATACTTAGTATGCGTTTGCAGTTCCTTTCTCTTTTCGAATATTTTTGACTGTTAGTCAATAAAGTCAGATACATTTTTTAATATTTTCACTGAAGTATTAAAGATCTTCATACAAAAAGTGCTATAATTTATTTAATACCTTCAGTCATGCTGAAGAATATTAAAAGATACATAATATTTTTACATAACAACGACTTAAAGTCACAATGCATTTAAAATGTTTGAATTAACGAATAAAAAACATGATAGTGTATAATGTAGAAATGTTCTAAATTTTATTGTGTAATTGTTTTACATAATAAGAAGGGCAAGCATTGCTGACAGTATTGCAGTCAGTTCGAGAGCACGCAAACAGACACGTGCAATCGCTGTTAAAATCTTTTTAAAGAAAAGAAGTAAAATTTATATTTTATATTTATATATATCAAGATAACTTTATAGTTTACAATCAGTACTACTATCATGTTTTATCTTTATCCCGACTTAGAAAGATTGATGAATTACATTTATACCATTGGAAGACTATGAGAACATGTAGTGTCAACCAGATACCCAAAGTCTTAAAGAGCTGCAGGTAACTATCCGTAAAAATGGTTAAACCTCATATCATGTACTAATTTTTAACTATACAAGACCCTAACATGACAAAAAGTGATTCAATAAAAAAAAAAACACAAATAAAATTGAGAAAGGAAATGGGGAATGTGTCAAAGCGACAACAACCCGACCATAGAGCAGACAACAGCCGAAGGCCACCGTTGGTTTTCCCGTTTGAATGGTTTTACACTTGTAATTTTGGGTCCCTTTATAGCTTGTTGTTCGGTGTGAGCCAAGGCTCCGTGTTGAAGACCGTACATTGACCTATAATGGTTTACTTTTTTTTAATTGTTATTTGGATGGAGAGTTGTCTCATTGGCACTCACACCACCTCTTCCTATATCTATACACACACACACACACACACACACTCACACACGACAATTACAATAAAAAAGCAAGATATGACAGCGCGCCCCAGCACTAATTTACAAAAAAAAAAAAAAAATAAAACGATATATAATAAGACAATTTTATATGAAAGTAGAAATGAGACCGTCATTAATTTTCTAGTTTTTCTTCTTCTTCATAAATTAGTTGTACTACACAATGAAACTCAAACAATTGTCAGTTATGCAGATGACACACTTATATCTATGAGAATCTTCTGAACACAGCTATTACTGCAGTTAAAATTCCAATAAGACTCAAGTTGAGGCGAATTTGCGTGACGCCACTTCCCATGTCTGAAATGAAATATAAGTACTGAACTGTATAGGGCCAGTAAGAGAACAAATGATTATAAGTTGAGAAGTCGTAAAATATTTAAGCAAATCCAGGCAATGCTTTTTGGGACTTTGAAACTAAAACAATGGTGTTAAATTGTCAAATTGACATTTATGTTAATTCATAACATTGAAGCTGACCGAGTTGTCTTGATAGTCCAACAACTGTATCACTAGTTTGTGAACACTGAGGTTATGAGTTCAAATACTGCACGTGGCAAGTTCGTTCGACTACAATTTGAACTGACTTGAATTTCAGTTTTCCTGCCGAGGATCGAAGGGTCTCTCCTTGCTTTCCGGTCTCGTCGTATAATAAAATGTGACCACAAATAGCCAAGAAATTAAAGTGGCAGTTAAAACAACAATAATGTCAATCAATTATAATTGTTAATGAATACGTGAAAATATCATGACTACAGATCTACCATTCAGTTCATGCGAAACAGTCGAAAAATGCTGCGCACTGAATTATTTCTATATACCGGTGATGCATTTCATTGCTGTAAGTGATTATTCTAAGGTGCGCTCTTTTTATATTTGCCTTTATTCTGTGGCTGTTTTTCATATTTGTATTGTTTATGCATAAATCAGGTCGTTGTTGTTTTCAATTTTTTTTTTTTATAAAAATGCAGTTTTTCAGAACATATTACAAATTTAACCAAAAAAAGTCCACAACCTACACACAGTAAGACAAACGAATAATGATACGGAACACATCCATCCGAGCAACTCACAGGTTCACTACTGTACAACCCCAAGACATCTTTATGAACTGATTTTGTATAAGTTTCATTCGATTCTTTATACCAAAGGTTTGTATATTGATGGTCGATTATATCATTTGTTGCAGTGTCACAGTCTTATAAAGTAAACATGAATAAAACACCAATCAATTTAAATAAGACTCAGGACTTGTCATTTTCAAAACTGATTCCAACAGCTACTAGTAGTTAGTTGTCTGTTTCCACAAGTTGTGTGGTTGTTAGTTCTCCAGTAATAAAACAGATTTATACCCTAGAAAAACGTCAAGGTCAAGCAATTGTTTATAGTTGTTTACATCCACTTCATTTAAACTATGTTGATTTGTTGTCTTATTGAAGGTAGTGCCACATCTCCTTTTTTATGTAATAGTATAGTATTTGCCATTTCCGAAGCTCTTTTGTTACGTGGTAACCAAAGATACAAGTGACAGGTTTATAAATATGGCTATATCTTGAAAATTACAGTAATACGTACCTTGTGCGATTTCGCCTAAAATGTATAAATATAGTCATGAAATTGTTTTAAAACAGAGTTATGATGCGGAAAATTGGGGTTTTGTTTTTTCTCCTTCTATAATGAGCAATATATAATTTCAAGAACAGTAAAAAAAGAAAAGAAGAGAATAATACCAAAGGGACAATTAAACTCAAAAGTAAAAAAGAAACTGGAAAAAAAACCAAAACGACCAGCATACAAAAACTAAAGACCACGCGATACAGACACAACCAAAAACCGACAATGATCTCGGGTCATCCGGAAGCATATGACAATATAATTTAACGCCTTTACTTACACTTTTAAGAACAGTTAGATATTATCCTCTTTCTACATCCGGTTTTGTCATTTTAACGATATTTTTAGTACCAATAGAACTAGACGTTATCCACACTTAACAAAACAGAATTGTGTGCCTTGTAGTCTACATACAGGAAGTAAAATTACGAAAAAGAAATGTTTTTCTTATCTAATTTGTCTTTACCTTTAGTTGGACATCCTACTGCTTCACACGATGATGTATCTGTTTCATTCCCAATGCAATACCTTCCACCATTTGTCGGTACAGGGTTTGTACAATTTCTCTCCCTCGACAATATCTCTCCGTCACAACTGTCTGGACAATCAGTCCAAGATGACCATGATGACCATTCTCCATACACTAAAATAAATTACCAGACAGTACAACACGGATAATTGGATTGAAGAGACACAATAATTGAGTCCGAATAAAATAAATATTCCGACGCGAAAATTTCCATGCTCCCCTCATCATTACGTCAAATAGGTGTCCTGCTGACATTATTGAAAAAATCAAAGAGATGTTAATCAATGGATTCTTGTTTCATTGACAATCATACTAAAATTCCTAGTTTTCATATCATATAATTTATAAGAATACTATACGGATAAATTTACCTGGACATTTTGCTGTGTGGCATGACATGAAATCTGTATCATTTCCCATACATTCGTTTCCATTGTTTTCTGGAATAGGGTTTGAGCAGATTCGTGTTCTGTTTAGATTTTCATCTGCGCAGGTTTCTGGACACTCAGTCCAAGGTGTCCAATTTGTCCAGTTACCATCAACTGTCGAAATATGTAGAAAATAATCGTACCATGCAGACATACGTTAATTCTAACATACAGTGTTTTGTCCATTTGAATTAATTACCGATTTGGGTAAACATCTCCATCATCGATAGATTAATGCATTAAAGGGGGACATCTTTACATGGAATGTAAACATTGATCATCACGATCAACATTGTAATTCCATTATTTTTTTAACCTTAATATTCTCCTTATAAATAATTACGTAAGAAATAATTTATGGAAGCCATAGATTTGTTGGAAAATCACACATGGCCTGGCCCGTGATATTCGATTTTTGTCCAAAGCATTAGTAACATTCATTATGACATGCATCTCTGAGTCTGCGCTAAGTATAGATATATAGAGAATTTTATCACGGTGATGTTTACAAAGCAAAAGAAGCACATCATATCATAATTAATGATAAATAAAACCTTTGCATTATGTATTATCCTACCTGGACATTTTGCCGTGTAGCATGACATTGTATCCGAATTGCTTCCTTCACACGTTTTTCCGTTATTTTCTGGAGAAGGATTTGTGCAGGATCTAGTCCTGATAAGGTCATCATCATTACAATTTTCTGGACAATCACTCCAGACTGACCATTCGGTCCATCCACCATTCACTGTAATGTAAAAAATATTTGATTTTTGAATTTGTAGTTTTATGGTTGGTTTTAAATAAGTAGCTCATGATGACCCATTTAGGTCACACACATGTATCTTTGCAATTTATTCAAGATTACTAGAGTAATAAATGAAAAGTAAGTGCATAGAAGAGTAAACAATTAATATTTTTGCAATTTACCTGGACATTTTGCAGTGTGACAAGACATGAACTCTGTATCATTTCCTTGACAATCTGTTCCTTCGTTTTCTGGAGCAGGATTTGAGCAGGATCTTGTTCGATTTAGATATTCATCATTACACGTTTTCGGACAACTTGTCCATGAAGTCCAAGTTGACCATAGTCCATTCACTATCAGAAAAAAGATATCAACATAATGACAGATAGATAGGGCAACAGTAGTATACCGCTGATCAAAAGTCATACATCGGTTGAGAGAAAACAAATCCGGGTTACAAAAGCTAGGGAAACACATCAACTATAAGAGGTACATAAATAAGAGCGTACGATGTCTCGTCTCACTTCCATTTAACCCGTTAAATAGCAATCCAAATGTCTAAACCAAACATGACAAAAAGTACAGTCATAGCTGAGCAAGGAATCAAAGCTTTGCATTTAAAAAGTTTACTTTCTTTTTTTATCGAGACTGTTCTTCCCTTACGGATGAAGCATAGCTAGCAGAAAATATTTACCCACCAACAACACTATATTTGAATTAATAGATTTCTGTATTATTAACAATTTATTAGCCCATGTTACTTTTAAGTTTCAAAGCATTAGTTTTATATCGGTATAAATTATTTTTTTTGTAATCAATATTCAATTGATTGTAATATAATATGAACGTGAAATAAAATAAGGTTAAATGACATTTGAAAATACTTTCATATTGCAGTTGCAGTGAGAACCCCTCTGATTTTGATATCTTCGGGAATTCAGACTATCATTATTTGTCGCCTGTGATAATTGAACCATAGATTTTATTTCAGACATTTATATTCAAGTACTACTAGTATAATTGAGGACGATGACCTATAAAAAGCAAATGTATGAAAACATTTAACATATCAATGCTATATCATGTGAATATATAAGTTAGCTGCTTTCTGGTACTATCATACTTTATCTCATTTTATCACTATCATCATCATTATTTTTGTTGTTCTTATCAATTTTGCTCTTTATGATATCATTTTTCATTTCAATTAATATCTGACCTGGACATTTTGCCGTATAACACGACATCACGTCTGAGCTACTTCCTTCGCACTCTTTTCCATTGTTTTCAGGAGAAGGGCTGGTACAAGATCTACTCCTAATTAAATCCTGACCACTGCAGGTAAATGGACAGTCACTCCATGCGGACCATTCTACCCATTCGCCATTCACTATACAATAGTAAAAATATGCAATTCTTTACATTAATTGTTATTTGTCTAGCTTACTTAAATGAAAGTAGTATTCTTTATTTCAGTATACAATTTTTTAGATTGGAAATTTTTCCTCTTTAAAGTGTAGTTTCTGTTTGGAAACCAAACTGAATTTTTATATGTTTTACTAAGTTTCAAAATTTAAACCAAGAACTAAGAATACACTTTATAACACGAATAAAGAAACAAATTAATAGAATATTTTAGAATTTCAATATCGAATCAATTTCCTTGATATCACTAAAATTAACACCTCTAAGCACTTCGAATGTTTTGATTCTTTGAGCGGTCATGAAGACGATAAGTCATGAAAACCGCTTTAAACAATTAAGCAATTCTTAAAAAGTTTTGATAGTTACCTGGACATTTTGCTGTAAGACAAGTGATGAATTCTATATCAACTCCCTCGCAATCTTTTCCATTGTTATCAGGTTCTGGGTTTGTGCAGGATCTGGTCCGATTCAAAGTTTCATCATTGCATGTTTCCGGACAGCTTGACCATGATGTCCAACTTGTCAATCCTCCATTCACTGTCGTAAAAAGAAGAACCAATATGACCTTGTGAAATCATACGAGATCTATTTTCATTCAAATTTAACAAGTAATATGGCAATCACAATTAATTGTATGTCCTATAATTTCTCCCATTTATTTGTATTGTAGTCCTGTCATGTAATGTTGTTATTTTAATGTTATATTTAACATTGCCAATAAAGCGGGAGGTTTGGCATGCCACAAAACCAGGTTCAACCCACCATTTGTTTTTAAAATGTCCTGTACCAAGTCAGGAAAATGGCCATTGTTACATTATAGTTCGTTTCTGTGTGTGTTACATTTTAATGTCATGGTTCTGTTTTGTCATAGTTATCCTCTTATATTTGATGCGTTTCCCTAAGTTTTAGTTTTTAACCCGGATTTGTTGTTTTTTTCAATCGATTGATGAATTTCGAACAGCGGTATACTACGTACTGTGCCTTTATTTAAATGTATGTCTATTTCAGCTTTTATTATCTCCTTTTAACTTTCTAAGTTGCGATTCAGGAGTGTTCTCACTTGACGGATGAAGAAGACATATCAGCGATGCCTTACCTAGCAACGTCTTTTCTCGAATTTGCCATTTTTCTCATTAAAAAATATGTAACCATATTTGTTAAATATTGAGTAAAACCCTCTCGTTTGTATATAAAGTACCATTAATAAATTGCTTAAAAATATAACATACATGTATGTGAGTTTTTTTTTTGCTAATGATCCAAATATCTTCCAGAGATGAAATTAAATAGATTTTAAAAATCAACGATAACGGGCTTATGATTGTGGGCGCCAGACGCGCGTTTCAGTTTTATTAGATTCATCAGTGACGGTTACATCAACTTCGAAGTCGTAAAGCAACATCTATGTAAAGATTTCGAAGAGTAATACTAACTAGCTATAGTAATACGACATTCTATACCTACCGAAAAAACCAAAACAGTTGATATACCAAAACAAACAACATATTAATGATATTTCATGTCAACACAAAATTGTTGACTACTGCGCTTATGCAAATAACACTATGCGTTACTGTATGGCCTTCGATGACAAGCAACATTCATCCTATCTTAAAGTTATAAACGCACCCGACGGCATCATATCTTGCTTCTAATGTTTCAATTCGTTTCCAAATATAGATTACATTTAACTTTGTATCACTTTGTCTTTTTAAGTGTTTGTTGTTTCATTTTCGCGTTTTACTGCATTGATTAAGGAACCATGTACCAAATAAGGTCGCAATAACAGGTTTATTGGCCGACCACTTGAAGATTTTCTTTTTTTTTTAATTTTATACTTCATATCGTTATCATATGTTTTATCATTAGTTGATTTGTATTGTGTTTATTGCGTCAGTCAAATAAAATTGAGAATGGAAATAGGAAATGTGTCAAAGAGACAACAACCCGAACATAGAGCAGACAACAGCCGAAGACCACAAATGGGTCTTAAATGTAGCAAGAAACTCTCGCACTCGGAGACGTCCTTCAGCTAGCCCCTAAACAAATATGTATACTAGTTCAGTGATAATGGACGTCATATTGAACTTCGAATTATACAACAGAAACTAAAATTAAAAATCATACAAGACTCACAAAGACCAGGGGCTCCTGACGGGACAGGCGCATAAATTCGGCAGGGTTTATATTTGCTTATATATTAATTAAGTTCTTATGAATAACCTGGACATTTTGCCTGATAACACGACATCACTTCTGTCTTGCTTCCTTCACACTCTTTTCCATTGTTTTCAGGAGAAGGGTTGTTACAAGATCTACTTCTAACTAAATCCTCGCCACTACAGGTAGCTGGACAGTCACTCCATGCGGACCATTCTGTCCATCCGCCATCAACTATAGCAAATAAACTCATCATAATTACCAGACCTAAAAAATTTCACTTACGACAGACGCGCGTTTCGTCTACACAAGACTCATCAGTGACGCTCGAATAAAAAATGTTAAAAACATTGTAACATTAATTATATTTGCATTTGATCTAACAAGTTTGTTTTTTTATTGATTTTTATAAATTGGCGTTGTCAGTTTATTTTTACTTATATGTGTGAATTTGAATGATCTTTTGGTATCTTCTACCTCTCGTAACCAGAATGTACACTGCTGACTTATCCCGCCAAAATATTTACATCTGCTGACTTATCCCGCCAAAATACTTACATTCTATTAACAGTTATCCAATGTCTATACCTTTTATATTTAAAATTTCTAATAATTTGCAATGAGGTCTCCTTGAACTCTCATTAAAGGATTCATATACTTCACAATTCAAGGATTAAGCACATTCTTTTCAGCGAATTCATCTAATAACTCGGAAAAACATAAGTTTTATCTATTTAACCAAATACAATCGATTTGATATCATATTAAATGCACCTGGACATCCCTGCATATTGCAGGACTGTGACTTAGAATCTTCACCAATACAATCAAGTCCTCCGTGCTCAGGTTCAGGATTATTACAGTGACGGGATGAGTACTGGATACCACCCCCACATGAGACTGAACAGGTACCAAATGCATCCCAATCGCTCCATACACCATTAACTTAAAAACAACGATATCACAAGTAGAGTCTCAATGTGTTTTTTTTATCTTAACAATAATGGAAGTAAGTACAGCTTATAGTATATATTCTTTGTTTGACAAATTAATTTTGCATGCACCATATTCCACAAACACACACGTAATAAAAATGTTAACGACATTAAAATTCATTAAATCACTCTACTACATAGCACAAAATAAAAAAACATAATGAAGAGTATGCCATACATAAAACTATTCAAAAATAATACCATATTTTTTCAGCTAATATCAAGTTGGTTTACTTCTTCATAAGGCAAACAAATTGAAATACTTGCCCGAAAAACATTATACTTATAAAGATGTAGAATTTACTAACACATAAAACGTTCGTAGAAAATTATTTATACCTGGACATGGTTCAGTATTGCATGACCTTGATTGTGATGATAGTCCACTACATGTTACACCAGTTCCAACAGGTTGTGGATTAGTACAAGTACGTCCACTGGATTGTGTTCCTCCACCACATTCAACAGAACAGATTTCCCAACTAGACCAGTCGGTCCAACCACCGTTAACTGGAAAAGTACAAAAACCTCAATAAACAACATTGAAAGAAACTTATTCGAATAAGAAAGTTGTGTACTATTTCTACATCGAGTGTTTGTATGAGCAGAATTTATTTCTGAATATTGCTAGTAGAACCTTCAACTTCTCTAGGGAAAAAAAAGAAAATCGGAACATTGTATGATGCTTGTAAGAGCATATAGATATCAGATACTCATGTTTTTAATTTCATTTACTTCATCTTAATATAGGTAAAGATGTAAAGTAATCATCACCATATGTATATGTTATCTAGATGGTATTATGTGACCATCATTATTGTTCCTATTTCTAATCGCCGTAATAACATCATTGTCGTGTAGTGGTCTCTTGAATCCTTATTTTTCTTATTTTTACCCTAATTTATCATCAAGGTCTTTTTATTTTTAATCTTCTTTTTTATTTCTTACTATTATATCAGATGAAAGTTCAAAAATAATTTCTTACGATTTTCACATCTGTCTCCGAAGTAATTCTCGTTACAGCTGCACGTGCCAGATGACCCGGACGCAACACAACTTCCACCATTTTGACAAATTACACCATCACATGGTTGTATGCCTGAACAAAAAACAATAAGTTAAGGAGCTGAGCTCATATGGTTAAAAGTCGCTGTTCGCAACTCAAGCAATGGCAAACTGTGTTTTCATAATATTAAATTGCTTATTAGAGGGGGTTCAGAACATTTTATATAATCACGAAATATAATGATTCAATTTTCTTTTAACTTAATTACTTAGTTATCTATGCTAAAAAAATCTATGTTTAAGAACCTTTCATTATTAATTTATATGCATACTAAAAGGTAATCCAAGTGACGCTCTGCTGTTTGACAAATAGTGTGACGTCATGAAACCACCACATCCGCCCATGTGCATTTCCCAGTCACAGTAAAAATCAGTATCCATATAGTTATTCGTTGACAGTACTGTAGACGAATCGATCCAACCCGTCATGAAACTATTGGAATCCCCTAATCTTCCAGGTGATGCGTTGTTTGGATTATAATAAAATGTGATATAACTGTTCGGATTGGCATCACAATTTGAAAACGTAAAGTCCTTTCCGGCTGCACGGAACCCTTGTGTGCCATAGTTTCTTACTAAACTCTCGGGTAAGAATCCGAGAAATAAGTACGGTTTTAAAGCTGCGTTTCGACTGTCTGGTCCTTGATACGAAGTATGGGCATTGTAACCAAAATATAAAGTGGACGAGCTTTTGAATGAAGACAAATTTTCAACGATAACCTCTCGTTGTTCGCCATTGCTACGTCTGAGGCGGATTTTGGCAAAATCTCTTGTTGTGAACAACAAACTCATATCTACAGCTGAATTGTGGGATGCCTTAGAGATGTACGTGTAACCATAGTTACTTTCGAATGAACAATACACGTTGATTGCGTTCCCATTGTGATGAATGACGTAATTTCCATTTGAGTTCCGGTTGTCGGCCAAGTATATGTCTTTGCAAGAATCTATTCGAAAAAAAGATTTAAAAAATTTAATTATTATCATTTACGTTTAATAGCATATTTTAATTGTGAAAGTATTAAAACTTGTATTTTTAACATGATATTAATAGTATATTTTAAATAGGCCAACTCAAATAGTTTTAGTGTAAGCATATGACATTTTTTTCAAAGACGCACAATATTTTTTTTTTTATCTATGAAACTATGATAATTTGTCATTGATAGTATTTATTTTTTTTGACATTTGTACAAATTTAATTATCCATGCAATTATAATGAAGGTATTTTATGATTCCTACTCAGTCATATTAACTGTAATCTTTTGATATTATTCAAAAGATACCTTCGATACACATTATTTTGATTTGAGCCACACAAGTGGCAGGTGCATTCGACTTCATCCTAAATTGATTATATGATGACTAGGATCGATGTGTCTCTCCAGGCATTCTGAATTCCTCCAACTAACCACCACAAAAAAGCAATTGTGATGAAAGTGGAATTCAACACAAAGAATCAATCAAACAATTATTTAATATTAAAGCATTGCGCCAGTTATTTGAATGTGACTTTTATATTGTTTTGTTTCTGTCTTATTGTAAACGTTTATATATTACAGCCACTTCTTTTCGAAGATTTTTTGTGCAGACTTAATTCAAGCACTATTTTATTGTGAACAGTGCTTTTACAAGATAATATTGATCATGCTGTCAACAAAGGGTTTGAATACCACAGATATGTTTATCAAATATCCATTTTTCCACCATGTGTTGTCTTTACTTACCGTAGGCACTTGTCCTGTAAGTTAAACAAACAACAGCCCAATACAGGAACCACAACTGTGATTTCATTGTTTTACGTTAGTCACTATCTTCACGCCCTAGAATAGACATTAACCATAAAAAAATAAAGTTATTAAGTCAGTGCAAATTTTATCCCTTGCCGCATTTATAATTAAGTTGTTGATTGGTACACTTCAAGTGACAATTATCATATGCATGATAAGAACAATCATTGTAATCTCTTGATGCATGTATCAGGGCTTGCTTTTCCGGAGTTCATTCAATTAATTCAGTGGTTTTTTTTTAAGACTTCTATCTTTAAATAGATTTGTGACATTTGACAATTATTTAATAACTATTGTCTCTAATTAACAGAATATCCAAAATAAGCAACATGTAAAGAAATGTTGACACGACTCTGTTTCAGTGCACTGTGTTTTCAATGCTTTATATTTTCTCATATTTAACCCGGTAATCCATTTAACATTCTTTTGATGAAAAAGTGATAGTTATTTGAAAACGGTTCTATTTTACAATAAATATAAATTAATCACAGCCCGAGCAAATGTCTAAGCACTAGTGTGCCACAATGATCTCGGTGCGATCGATTCTAAATTGTTTATAATGGTTTTTTTTCTTTCAAAATTACATTATTAAAAATAATTGATTCTCTTATATACATTGAATAGTTTAGGTCTATACTACAATCCCCTTCCCTTTCATGAATGTGACCTACTGGAATAGACTATTAACCTGATTTGTTATCACATAAGCAACACGACGGGTGCCACATGTGGAGCAGGATCTACTGACCCTTCCAGAGCACCTGAGATCACCCTAGGTTTTAGTGATATTCGTGTTGTTTATTCTTTAGTTTTCTATGTTGTGTCATGTGAACTATTGTTTGTCTGTTTGTCCTTTTCATTTTCAGCCATGGCGTTGTCTGTTTATTTTCGATTTATGAGTTTGACTGTCCCTTCGGTATCTTTCGTCCCTCTTTTAGGACAAATGTATGTTTATCGTTGACTGTCCAATCCATCTTCACACATGAACATATTCACCTTAACATAACACATGGTTTTTAAGTTAGAATTTTACCGTTTTATTATCTTAGCTATGTCATGCTAGCCTAACAGAAAGTAAGACTTTGTTGGATATTTATCTCATCTGCAAACACGAAACCTATTCTTATGTTTATATTAATAATGATTCGCCCTCTCAGAGTCATAGTCGCGTAATGGAAAAATGGATTTATTACATAAAATATAAATAAAAAAACTCAATGTCTTTTATCATTGTTATAAGTTTCAGGATATTATATTGACTATATTGAAAAATAAACATGCATTATGGAATTTGTATTTTCAAAATTTAGAAATTCCAAGACAAAAACAATTTTTTAACTATATTTTCCTCACATTTGAACTGAGGAGTTAAAAGGCATTATTTATATAAATGTCCATATAATAGTAAAAGGTGAGAAAAACAACTATTTATAAAAGCATTTTAGAAATAGATGATATGTAAAATGAATAAATGAAATTAATGAACGTATGAATTTGTAATGTCTTTAATAGAATACTTACGAGTTGGACTTCTTTCTTATGGACTAAATGAGAAATTTTGTTTTTCCCTTTAATTAATGAAACAATATTTGAATGTCAATATAACCTTCTTTGTAAGCTGTAAACATTAATTTATGAAAGGAATGTTGACTAAGAAAAAACCCACCAATGTACTTTTTATCTGATACCACTGAAATTGCCTTTATCTCTCATTTATGGAAAGTTCGTTTTGTGCAATTAACCAGAAGTATTTAAAGAGATTGCAATTACAGTCCTTAAAAATACTTGACCAACTTTTTAGCAATTAGAAAAGTAAACAAACAAAACACTGCCAATTATATATTTACTTTCTGATTATAATACACAACAAAAGAACTTATCTAAACTTTATTATTCTTAAGGAACTGACCCACAATTTTTTGAGTTATTTCAAATTAAAATTTAAAATTAAAATAAAAAAAAACAGCTGGTATTTAAACAATTTAAAACAATTGTTGAAAGTGACATCTACTTTGACATCTAAAGAAAAAAAAAACGAAAGTATTACAATATGTTAAACTTCATTTTAGTACTTTTCTATTATAAAGTTCACTCCTTATCTTTAAAATTAACTCTTTATTACTTCTATGTTCACACTACAATAATAGTCAAAATGTACCAAAATTGTACTAATATCATGACAGTTGATAATACTTGTTACACTAACCAAATAAATTTGAAAAAAAACAAAATGTAAATGATTTTTTTTTCAAGGATAAAAGCAATTAAAAATGTATATTCAAAAGTTTAAGTATTGAACTTTCAGACAACGCTCATAGTATAGTTACTGTATTTATTCAAGTTTTAGTCATTTTAGTAGTTTACTGTGAATAGTACAAAATCTTTTTTTATTTTGTATGTCAAATCTTTTTGTAATTAGAACTATTCTGACCAATCAATCCCTTTGAATGGTTTATAGCTTTTTGTTATAATGTCATACAGGTATAACACTGTTGCAGTTTATAGGAAGGGGGATGATCGTGCGAAAACATTTTAAATCCCGCCAAATGCGTACTGATGTTGTTTATCATCTCAATAACGTGCTATATTGTTCGTTTATTTGTCTTTGTTCTATTATTAATATTACTTTCCCTGTTTGGTCTGTTTTCTGTGATATCCATTTGACGTGGTTCGGTACTTATGCATCACGTTTTTGTCATTCTTTGTTACATATAATCAAATGTACCAGGATTCTAATTTAATACGCCAGACGCGCGTTTCGTCTACATAAGACTCATCAGTGACGCTCAGGTCTTAAACATTTGACTTTTTTGTTTTGAATTTTCCTTGGAGTTTTTTATTTTTGTTATAAATAAAGGCAGCAGTAGTATACCGCTGTTCAAAACTCATAAATCCAGGGACAAAAAACAAAATCGGGGTAACAAACTAAAACCGAGGGAAACGCATTAAATATAAGAGGAGAACAACGACATAACACCAAAACGTAACACACACAGAAACGGACCAAGCATCAGACAAAACACCACGAGAATAACAAATATATATAATACTTTCCCCAATATGCGCGACTTGAACGATGTATAATATTCAGGAGACGTTTACCCTGTCGATACATTCTGTAAAATTGCTGATGTTCAAAAGTATTTAAAACAAAATGTGTTTAATGATTATTTTATTCAAAAGCTTAAGGATCGTAAATTGGTGCGACAACAATACCCGTGCTTGTGATTTGGGTTGAATTGATCGTTGAGGATATATAAATTCAAAGTATGTCTTTTCTTAGTAAGCCTTTGGATCTTTGGATCATTTGCTTGTGTTGGCTAAGTGAAACACCATTTTTGATTAGAAACATTTTTTAATGTACCTCCATGTGGTATGTTTCATTGCACTAGTTCTGCTCCACGTTGTTAATGTCAATCCATTATTACGACCAACTGAGAGTAGAACAGGATTATCGTTAACATGTCAACCTTTTTGAAGACAAGCAAATCTAATATACAGAACAGACGACTTTTTTGTCCTCTAAAAAATACAATTTAGAAATATTTTTATTTCTCTCAGTTGGTTAAACTGATAGTTGTGAGATATAGCTAGGTTTGGAACCTGGTTTAATCCACCATTTTCTACACAAGAAAATGTCTGTACCAAGTCATGAATATGACAGTTGTTATCTATTCGTTTGGTGTGGTTGATCTTTTGATTTTGCCATTTTATTAGGAACTTTCCTTTTTGACTTTTCCTCGGAGTTCAGTATTTTTTTGACTTTACATTAACTATAACTAAATTTTATAGACTTAAAAATTAACTGAAAGTCTTACATGTTCACTTTGAGACGAAGAAGAGCAAAACAAGGCTTACACGATGTTTTTGTCATAAGTGTGGAGTCATTAATTCCAACATCAGTTTGTCAGTCTTTTTAGCAAACTTCATTTCTATGGAATAAAACACGAACTTGTGAATTTATTTGCACTTAATTTATATTTTTGATTGTAAGCTTATACAATAAAATACGTAAACAATGTCCCTTTAATGTTTTAAGAAGGACTGATTTTTTTCAATCCGTATTTTTGCGACTTTGTCTAATTGCTTGCTATAACTTATCTGCATATTTAAAAAGAGAAGCACAATAATCGGTGCATGTGCAGTAGGATTTGTCTACCCTTTCCGGATGACCTGAGATTCAGCCCGGTTTTTTTTGTGGTGTTCTTGTTTTTTTATCTTTATTAGTTTTCTTTGTTGAATTATTCATAACAATCAAGCCAAAAAAGTGTAGCATATAAAAAAAAATAAAACAACGACTTATTGTGAAACAATTTATTTTAATTTTTTCATACAACGAATACAAAAAAAAAGTATTATACTATAGAAGATATATAGAAATGTGATAACAATTTTTTTTTAATTCTGTAACTGTTTTATATTATAAGCACGGCAAATAGTGTCGACAATATTGCAACCAGTTTCCAATTTCCAAGCAGAATCATACAGTCGCTGTTAAAATCTAAAAACAGAAATTGAAACTGATTATATTTAAATTCTTAAAACTCGACATGGAGTGTCCATGTTGTCATGAAACTTTCGAATGAGTTGCCAATGCAGTTTTTACTGTTATATGTCAACTTTGTCAAAACAAAACGGGTGTCACATGTGAAGCAGGACGATCAACCCTGTTTATTATGGTGGGGTTCGTGTTGCTCGATTTTTTCTATGTTGTGCTTTGTGAACTGGCTTGTCATCATTTTTTATTTCTTGCCAGATTGTTTTCGGATAATGACTTTGAATGTCACGTTTATAAATTTTGCGTCTCTTTTATAAAGAATTAAAAGTAATACTATTTGAAGGTTACAGATGCAGTTTCATGTTGAATAAGGATTAGCAAAGCCTATTGTCATAATCCCCCATAATTATGTGTCATATATTTTATTATTTGGTGTGGGTTTCTGTTTCTGCTGTTTATATTACTTTCTCTAATTCTTCGTCAATTTATCCCTTTCTGCACCCATTGTATAAAAAAATTTAATCAACGTGTGGTTCGTTTGATCTCAGTACTTCATTGGTTAAAATCCGATTGTGACGTCGAATTTTCTTGCTGTCCTCTGAATTTCCTATTGTGACGACATGAAAAAAGGCGACCATGTCTGACGACGTCACATAGAAAGAACACATCTTTTTGCAGATCATTCGAAAAGAAGGAATAAGTTTGCCTGCATAATGTTAGAAAATCATTAGAGAAACAGATTCCACCACCAAATCTCGTGTAATACGATATTTATCCACTCTCGACAGTTAAATTATCAATTTTAAAGTCCTCGCCGAGGCGGCTCGGACTTTAAAATTGAAAATTTAACTGTCTCGAGTGGATAAATATCGTATTACACTCGATGCAGTGGTGGAATCTATATTTATACATCTCTCTACAAATTGAGTATTGCTATCGTAATCCAAATCTCGATATTACTTACCAGGTTCTAGTTGTACTTCAGCTGGAAAAAGAAAACAAATTTTATAACTGGAAGAAGACCATCGTCTTGGATATACGTATTCAAGATTTCTTCATAGTTTATTTTGGTATTGCAATATGAACTTTATCTGCATAAATGTGATTTTATTTTTAATTATACTAAATGCAATTACCAGAGCTCAATTTATAAACATGTTGAAATATTGTTGGACTCAGATCTACGGCGTACATATCCGCCTGTGTAAGGCAAGTCATTGGTCGTCAACTGCATTGTTTTCTATTTGCACGACATTTGCCATAGATTTGGAAACAATTAAAACCGCCATAGATTAGGAAATTATAAAGGAGAAGGTTCACGAAGGGTTAAAATTGGCCTTTTTTTAAATTTAAAAAATAAAATCAACTTATTACAAATTTCACAAAGAAATACTTGTGATAATACTATTAAGCAAAAATATTTTTGTTTGTACCTACCTTTAAAATTTATGTAGCTATGACCCCCTTAAATAAACATTATTTGTATTTCAGGTCAATTTGGCATTTGTTTTCCATAAGTGTTATTGTTTTTTGGATTATTTAATTTTGGCTGCCATCCATGATCCAAAACGTTTTTATGTTGATGAATTCTATATCAAAATTGGAATCTTTTGGTTAAAACACATTTTTGATCATAGGTGGCGGCCAAAGTGTTTCTAAAGGTCTGAAAATTGCACGCAATCATTATATTTTGACAAAATGTCCAAAATGGACTTACTTTATGTACATTTATGAAAGGAACTGATTCGATAATAACATGAATAAGGGTTTTGAAATAGACCAATTTACGAACCAAACTGTGACCTTTTTGGTGTTTTATGATAAAGTTGATATTTATGCCATTTTGTGCCATAAGCGAACCTTGTCCTTTACCGTACATTAGAAAATTATAGAACTTGTCATAGATAGATAAGGATTGTTAAAAATCTGTAATAGATTTGGGATAGCATGACGTCAGATTTGCCACATATTTGGAACACACAATTTATTTAAGGAGAATAATAAAAAAAATCCTATTTAAGGTAAAAAGAAAATTCCCTGGAATAAGTTATAGATATAATCAATAGTGTTTCAAACCTGTTGCAATCGTTGTCGTTGTAGAAATTCCATTGTTTGTTGTTGAACCTGTTCCTTCTGTTGAGCTTGTCGTATTAGAATGTTGATCCCTAGTCGATGATGCTGACATTCCTCGAGTTGATCCAGTAGGATCTGAATGAGGATCTCTGGCGGTCGATGATACTGACGTTCCTCGATTTGGTCCCGTAGGATCTGAATGAGGATCTCTGGCGGTCGATGATGCTGACATTCCTTGAGTTGGACCTGTAGGATCTGAGCGAGGATTTCTGGTGGTCGACGTTTCTGACATTCCTCGAGTTGGTCCCGTAGGATCTGAATGAGGACCTCTGGCGGTCGATGATGCCGACATTCCTCGAGTCGGTCCCGAAGAATCTGAATGAGGACCGCTGGCGGTCGATGATGCTGATATTCCTCGAGTTGGTCCGGTAGGATCTGAATGAGGACCTCTGGCGGTCGATGTTGATGACATTCCTCGAGTTGGTCCTGTCTGATTGAAATGGGGGTTCCTGGTTGTGGATGTTTCTGACATTCCTCGAGTTGATTCAGTATGCTCTGAATGAAGATCTCTGGTGGTCGATGTTGCTGACATTCCTCGAGTTGATCCGGTAGGATTCGAACGGGGATCCCTGGCGGTGGATGTTGCCGACATTCCTCGAGTTGATTCAGTATGATCTGAATGAGGATTACTGCTGGTTGATGTTGCAGACATTTCTAGAGTTAATCCAGTAGGTTCTGAATGAGGATTTATGGTGGTCGATGTTTCTGACATTCCGCGAGTTGGTCCTGTCTGATTGAAACGGGGGGTTCTGGTAGTCGATTGTTCCGATATTTCTCGAGATGGTCCTGTCTGATTGAAATGGGGATCCCTGGTGGTTGATTGTTCCGATATTCCTCGAGTTGGTCCTGTCTGATTGAAATGAGAATCCCTGGTGGGTGATTGTTCCGATATTCCTCGAGTTGGTTCTGTCTGATCGAAATTGGCATTTCTTGTGGTCGAATGGTTTGACATTCCGAGAGATTGACCTGTTAGATCTTTATACGGATCTCTGGTAGTCGATTGTTCCGATATACCACGAGTTGGTTCTGTCTGATTAAAATTGGGATCCCTAGTAGTCGATTGTTTCGACATACCATGAGTTGGTCCTGTCTGATTGAAATGGGGATCCCTTGTAGTCGATTGTTCCGACATATAACGAGGTGGTCCTGTCTGATTAAAATGGGGATCCCTAGTAGTTGATTGTTCAGACATACCACGAGGTGGTCCTGTCTGATTGAAATGGGGATCCCTAGTAGTTGATTGTTCAGACATACCACGAGTTGATCCTGTCTGATTAAAATGGGGATCCCTAGTAGTCGATTGTTCCGATATACCACGAGTTGGTTCTGTCTGATTAAAATGGGGATCCCTAGTAGTCGATTGTTTCGACATACCATGAGTTGGTCCTGTCTGATTGAAATGGGGATCCCTTGTAGTCGATTGTTCCGACATATCACGAGGTGGTCCTGTCTGATTAAAATGGGGATCCCTAGTAGTTGATTGTTCAGACATACCACGAGTTGGTCCTGTCTGATTGAAATGGGGATCCCTAGTAGTTGATTGTTCAGACATACCACGAGTTGATCCTGTCTGATTAAAATGGGGATCCCTAGTAGTTGATTGTTTAGACATATCACGAGTTGGTCCTGTCTGATTAAAATGGGGATCCCTAGTAGTCGATTGTTTCGACATACCATGAGTTGGTCCTGTCTGATTGAAATGGGGATCCCTTGTAGTCGATTGTTCCGACATATCACGCGGTGGTCCTGTCTGATTAAAATGGGGATCCCTAGTAGTTGATTGTTCAGACATACCACGAGGTGGTCCTGTCTGATTAAAATGGGGATCCCTAGTAGTTGATTGTTCAGACATACCACGAGTTGGTCCTGTCTGATTAAAATGGGAATCCCTAGTAGTTGATTGTTCCGACATACCACGAGTTGGTCCTTTCGTTTCGAAATGAGAATCCCTTGTTGTCGAATGTTCCGACATTCCTAAGGATGGTACAGTGGAACGTACATAAGAATCTCTTGAAGTAAGTGTGTGCAACAATCCATTTGTTGTTGAGGCATGCATTCCTGTAGGATCTGCATAGTGATCACGGGTACTCGATGGTTGCATTCGATTGGTTGTTGTGGACATTAATATTTTAATTGTAGTAGTTTGAGCTGAAATATAAATGTATTTACTTAGCTAGTACTTTGATGATAACAGCTACTTATTTTAAAGATATATTGCAATTCGATGATGATTATTTATCTTTTATACAGTATCTCAATAAAATGGTTTTGAGACAATAAAGATATTCTATGTTTTCTTTCTCTTAACGCGCAATTTGTAACACAAAACGCAATATATCTACATAAGAAAATGACTGTACAGAGACAGGAATATGTCAGTTGTAACTTATTCGTTTGATGTTCGAGTTTTCGGTTTTTTCTGTTTGCGTAGGAACTTTCCGTTTAGAGTTTTCCTTGTAATTCGGTTTGTTTTTATATTATTTTGTTTTATACCCTCCACATTAATTCATCTTACCGACATACCTGAACAATCGTGCATGTTACAAGGTTCTTCTTTTGTTCTGATTCCAGTGCAATGAGCACCACCATTGGTCGGAGCAGGATTCGTACAAGTTCTGTAATATGTAACAATGCCACCTCCGCATTCGTTACTACACGAAATAGACACTAACCAGTCGCTCCATTCCCCATTTAAAACTTCTACAAAATAGATTAATATTTATTGCAACTTTTAGCTATTTAAAAACCTCCACTTAAGAACTCTACTATTTAAACAAAAACTGGTATGTTACAAGCGCAAATTTGGAAAAAGTTCAAAAACACATATATTAACCTTCTGTTAAGGATGTTCCCTCCTATGTTACAAATAAAGGCCTTGTATTATAATGTTTTTAATCGATAGAATTTAAACAAGTGACCTAAAACAGCAGAATAAAGTAAACGTCCGTATTCCTATTTTTGAGATACAAAAAATTGCTTTAACATTTGACAGGACATGATTCTCTTTAACGTTTTCATACATTTTAAATTTGCTTCTTTTTTCTTTAAAGACGAAGAAAAACAAAACAGCTTTTAAAATTACATGTAATAGAATAATAAAAGGAAAAGTAGCGCTTCGCGGACAAAATTACAATTACCACTAAGTGGATAAAACCCTAGGATTACGAATATTTGACAAAAAGTCAAAAATAAGAGTAGCCAACTTTCTTGATCCGAATTCAAATATAAAACTATTTATTCCTAAAAAGCGAACAGTTTGAAACTTTTAAATCATATTTTGGATTTTGTAAATCAATAAACCAAGATATATACGTGATTTGCGCTGGAGTTTTTCAGTACTAGTATTCAATTCAATTTATTTTACTTGTATTCTAACATGTTTTTATAAGATAGAGAAAATCTAGTAATTTTTATATCGAAATTGAGAATGGAAATAGGGAATGTGTCAGAGACAACAACCCGACCATAGAACAAGCAACAGCACAAAGTCACCAACAGGTCTTCAATGCAGCGAGAAATTTCGCACCCGGAGGCGTCCTTCAGCTGGCCCCCAAACAAATATATATACTAGTTAAGTAATAATGAACACATACTAAACTCCAAATTGTACAAAAGAAACTAAAATCAGAAATAATACAAGACTAGCAAGGCCAGAGGCTCCTGACTCGGGACAGGCGCAAAATTGCCGTGGGGTTAACAATGTTTATGAGATCTCAACCCACCCCTATACCTCTAGTGAATGTAGAAAAGTAAACGCATAACAATACGCAAATTAAAATTCAGTTCAAGAGAAGTCGGAGTCTGTTGTCAGAAGATGTAACCAAAGAAAATACACAAAATGAAAATAATACATAAATAACAACAGACTACTAGCAGTTAACTGACATGCCAGCTCTAGACTTCAACTAAACTGCTTGAAAGATTATGTCTTCATCATATGAATATCAGGCACAATCCTTTCCGTTAGGGGTTTAGTATCATACCATCATAACATATATGAGAAGAACATAACCCATATCATGCCAACAACTGTTTAGAAAAAAAATATAAAAAAAAAATGTGTTTACTAAACACTTCTTTATTTATGACGCCTATAGGTTCACCCCAAGATGTATGTTCGTTTTCTGTTATAGACACAATATGAGACATCTCATTCAAATGATAAGATCTTATATCAAAACCTAACGTTTTGAGTTGACATCTAAGATCATTTTCTAATACTTACCCGACTCACAAACTTCGCCTGTATATGACGACGGACACAAACAGATACCAGTTATGCAAGTACCACCATTTGTGCACATGATTCCATCACATTCATCAACTGAATAAAAGCAATCGTTTCATTGAAAAAATGACAATTACATTGATACCAACAATTCATTTTATTGCTTGTGTGTTGTCGAGAGAATTGGGTTGGCAGTCACAATATAAAATGACATTTTGCAAATTCATTACTTTTAAAATTAACGCAACAGTAGTATACCGCTGTTCAAAAGTCATATATCGATTGAGAGAATACAAATCTTGGTTACAAACTAAACCCGAAGGAAACACATCAATAAAGATTAATGTTAATATATATACTAAAACTGGTCTTTCAATGTATGGATTTTGTTTTTGTGCTGTTTACTAATTTCTGTCTGTCTGTGTTCTACTTTACAGGAATACATCAATTTTTAGAATTTTAAGTGTAACTCTTTTGTTAACAAATTAGATTACATGTGTAACGTTTATATATAGAACCTTATCTTTTTATTTAATGTTCACTTACTTGGACATTCCTGTTTAGTACAAGTTTGTGTTTCTGAGTCATCATTACCACAATCCTCCCCGCCATGATCTGGAGCTGGATTGGAGCATGATCTTGTTTTTGTTTGTGTTCCTACACCACATGTCACAGAGCACGTGTTCCAAGGTGACCAATCAGACCATCTACCGTTTACTGTAAATATCAACTAAGTACACTAACAACATATAAATATATGATAACTATCAGTTGCCTGATAAAGATAAAATGTCAATCAACAACTTTATGAAACTTGTGAAACCGAAGCTCTGACGATGTTTTTTATCAACCTTGAGCAAAGACAAGATAATAGTTTAAAGATAAATGCTCAACGCCGACGAATTGGCCTTATACTTATTCTGCAGTACTTAAGGTATGAATTGAAAGGCTTGTGAAATATACATATCAGGACACACTTACAAAGTGGCGCATCCTCTTTGTCTCCTTTGGGATTTAATACACTCCTTCATTTTGTCTTTGTAACCTTGATGCCTCCTCCGAATGATAACAAAATGTAACAATGAGTGAATAAAACAACTCAGAAATACAGAACTAAAAAACAGAGGCGAATCTCTCAATTGATTGGAAATTTGGAACGTTTGACTTACTTGGACATTCATGTTTAGTACAAGTTTGTGTTGCTGAGTCATCATTACCACAATCCTCCCCGCCATGATTTGGAGCTGGATTGGAGCATGATCTTGTTTTTGTTTGTGTTCCTACACCACATGTCACAGAGCAGGTATCCCAAGGTGACCAATCAGACCATCTACCGTTTACTGTAAAGATCAACTTAGTACAATAACAATGATATGAATATATAATAACTATCAGTTGTCTGATAAAACTAAAATGTCAATCAACAACTTTATGAAACCGAGGTGCCCAATCAGACCATCTATCGTTTACTGTAAAGGCAATATATACATTTATTCCGTATCTACGTCCCAAATAAGACATGATAGCCTTATCGTATAGATTCTAGGTACTAACCTTGTTTATTATCTGAATTACGTGTCAAATTTCCCCCTTTCTGTCATTGTATATTCTAACTTTACAGTTTATTCATTCTTGATTATATACTTATGAATCGGTACTTACACATCTCGATATTTTGTTATTGTGGTATGGTAATTTGTGCGATTTTTTATTTCATTTTTGCTGTCTATATGCCATCTTGTGTTTGTTTATATAAACAGTTATTTGTTTTAATATGGATTATATGCATCCCAATTTTTGACATTTGAACCTATTATGTCTGCTTACACATAGTGGTCAATATAATGGAATTCTATGCAATTGCTATGTAAGTGAGAGGTTTATCTAGCTGTAAAACATGTTTAAGGTAGATATGGTGTCTTGCTCCCTCTTGGATTTAGAAATACAAGAAAACAAGGTCTATATCTTTAATAGAATGTGCAAATTTTGAGAGAAACAGGAAATTCATGTGTGAGAATTTCAATATAGAAACGACATGTTCTATCATATTTATAATTGTATTTTACAATAACCAGAAATATTTTCTTTGATTATTTTTTTTTCCAACTTTGCAACATAAGGGGAAGCAACTCAAATACAAGGGCAGATGATTCAGGTAAAGGTTCTTTTAAAAAAGAATGTGTTAGGAATTTACCTATTTTATTATGTAACAAAAAAACGGGTCTGGTGACCCCCTTTTTTCATTTTCTTAACTGAAAGCATACTATTAAAGCTATCTTCTCGTATGTTATCTCAAATTTCTATGGTTTAGTTTACACTTCATTGCAGAAAATTGGGTTTGCAAAGCATAATCTATACAAAAATCTGTCAATTTGTAACACCTTGTAAAGTGAAAATAAGCCCCGTGACCCATTTTTTTATACTATTTTTTAAAAAGCATGATATAAACTACATTTTGGCAAAATATTAAATAATTCTATAGATTATAATTAAGACACCCTATTAACCTTAAACCCAATGTTTGCCAGACGGAAATGTCTTTATAAGTGAAACAATGAGTACATGTAAAATATATGAAGCAACGTGTATAAAAATGAACATGATACAAATGTTCGCATACTTGGACAGAAGTGTGTATTGCAGGACTGTGAAGCTGAGCTGTCACCGCCACAGTCTAATCCATCATGCGTTGGCGCTGGTTTTGTACATGTTCGAGTCTTTCTTTGTGTTCCACCACCACAATCAAGCGAACATGCTGCCCATGATGTCCAATCACTCCATCCACCATTAACTGAAGACAAATTAATGTTTCCGTAAAAACAAATGAATCAAAGCTTATACAAGTCTGACTATGCAATGGACTTATACAGGTTATATGTATGTTCAATTAGTAAAATAATTGTTTTAGGAACTCCCCTGCTCATTTCGAAATAATATTTTGTCGTCTATGTTATATTTCAGCACAGTCGACTTTAATCAATTATACCACCAGAAAATTAAGTCAGTATACAATACATGCTGACATTGCAATTACTCGAACAAAATATGCATAGCTCCTACCTGGACAACTCTGAGTATTACATGACTCTGACTTAGTACTAGAACCGGAACAATCGTCCCCTCCGTGGGCCGGAGCTGGATTATTGCAAGTACGTGAATATGACATTGATCCGCCACCGCAGGCAGCAGTACAACCAGATGCAGTCCAATCGCTCCATTCACCATTAACTAAAAAAGGATTTTTCTAAATAAAAGTTAGATTGAATTGACTCTATCTGATGTAAACAAAGGCAACAGTTGTAAACCCCTGTTCGAAAGTCCGGGTTACAAACTTAAACTTAAGGAAACACATCAAGTATGAGAAGAAAAAAACGAAACAACAGAAATACTAAAGTGCAACCAAAAAAAAGACAATGTAACACACACATAACAACTATAAGATGACTTTTGCCATTTTCCTGACTTGGAACAGGACATTTAAAGAAAATAATGGTAAATTAAAAGTGCAGGCGATCCTTAACTTTTTTAACTATTTTACTAACACTGAAAACAAACTTTGCAAAGGTATTCATGGAAAAAGGTACAACTAAAAGTATGTCAAAGCGTTTAACAGCGGTATACTATTGTTGGCTTTATGTATATTGCTAAGCTTCTCGCCAAAATTGCTGGTATAAATTGCATTGATAATAGCGTTATTGTATCCTTGAAAAACATTGAGGTCTTTTGATGTTTCATTTTCCACAAATCTTTAGAGACATATCTAGATATGTCACAAAGTAAAACCTACATATCGCAATGGATTCCTACATGAAAAGTTTAATTTCTGCGTCGCGGGATACGAGTTCCAATAATATGTGTAGTAAACGATATGAAAAATCGTTTTCGTTGTAATAAAGGCTGCAAACAGATTTGATGCATCTTCTGTAAAACCTCGTTTAAATGGATTTTGTGATGGTAGTAGCTCATATTCTTGTCTTCCTTTAACAATGGATTAAAAGATTATAAAAAAAAATACTTCAGGTATGGTTTTATCCCTCTTCTTTTTAAGGACAGGTGTTAATATACCATTCTTTATACTTTTTGTTACGTCCAGATTAGTGAAAATGTTATTGATTATACTTGCGATTTCCACAAATATTTTATCTACTGCTTCTTGATAATGCTCAAAACAGATATCCTTTTCATCTGATGTTTTGTCAGTTTCCTAATTGCAGTTTTTACTTATAGCAGTTTGCAGTTTGCTAGGCGGAAGCTTTCCAGATCAAAATTGTTTTCGCCATAAATTGGTGTTTCAAGCTTTTTGAAATGCCCCCAGGCTTCAAGTATATTTTCTCCTTCATATTTTGTATTTCCAGTGTAAAGTATATCAGTATTCAATGGTTGGATCTTTGTTGTTTTATTAATCTTTGGGATATTTTGCTGTCTTTTTCCGAAGCTTGCATATATTTTTTGCAATTTTCCTTATTGGATGCATGTGCCTGTCTCTTTAATTGTCGCAGACGGCGCTTTCTGTTTTTGAGATTTAGCACTTTTTAATCCGCATCCTGATTTTTGATGGTTTTATCTATCCAGCTTTAATGTGCAGACTTGTCTTCATAACATTCTTGGCTAATTTTGCAGTTCAATTTGACTTTGCCGACAGATGTGAGTGTTTTCAGTTTTCTATAGCTTTAAATAGATTTAATACCAGCTTTATGTAGTACTTTGTATACGTGACTCTACGTTGTTTGGTATATTTTTTGGTCTATATGTTTTACCAAGACTATTTTAAATAGTTGACTTGAAGAGACTTTTATCGCATTTTCTCAAGTTTGGTCTCGTATGTATTTTGACAGGGCAAACAGTACTGGTATATCTTTTCACGTTTAAAACAAAAGCAAGGACAAGGTACGATAAGACCAGTTTTTGTCCTCCCTTTTTTCTCATTTTCTCAAATTCTGTTTTGAAAAGATAATCATTATGTTAAATTATTCCCGGATGCTTGAAGTTTGTTTGGATGAACTTCAAACCCATTAATTTTAGCAACTGGGTGAGGTGACAGGGGTTAAATTTCTGTTATTTTTCAAATATTGTAATTATTATCACTTTGCATGTGTTTCGTATAACGAATTTTAGTTTTAAGTGCCTGCGCTAACGTAACTCGGGAATATTTTTCTTCCAATGTCATTAGCACTGTTTTTACCGTCTGAATCGCCGTAATTTTCTCCGGGTCACGTAGTGACCCTATTAAATTTTAAGAAACAATGACCAAAAATCGTAATTTTCCCTTCTTCTGGCGTTTTTTGTGCCCTTTTACCCCTCTTACCTTACCCATTTTTTTAAATTAATGGTTTTGAAGTTCATCCAAAAAAACTTCAAACCTAAGGGAATGTTTTAACGTGATAAGTAGCTTTCTAAAACAGAATTTGAAAATGAGAAAATAGAAGGGGGCATAAACGGGCCTTATAGTATCTTGTCCCTTGCTGTTACAGGCGTATGATCGGAAGTATTTGTAGTGTGACTTAAAGCTATCTTTACAGTCAGTTTTAATTGCTGTATACTTTTTTATTTAACAAAAAATAATCAATTTGTAAGACTTATTTACCACCGTGATGGAAAAGAGTTGGCTTTATTGGGTAGCTATCTGGTAAATGTAATTGTTTATATTTTTGACATAGTTCGTGGTTCTGTTGTGCTGTTCTATGTTGTTTTGTATGTTCTATTTTGTTCTGTGTTTAGCATGTCGAAATATGCTATTGTTTTGTTTATTTGTGTATTTCTCTGTCCTGAGTGTTCTTGCATTTATTTGAACTGTATTCCTGTCATGTAGTGTTGTCATTTGAGTGTAAACTTTAACATTGCCACAAAAGCGTGAGGTTTGTCTAGCCACAAAACCGGGTTCAACCCACCGTTTTTTTTCTTAAAATGTATTCTTCCAAGTCAGGAAAATGGCAGTTGTTGTCTTTTAGTTCGTTTCTCTGTGTGTCATGTGTGTTGCATTGTCGTTTTTGGGGTTTTTTTTTTGCAAAATCATTGTTTCTGTTGTTTTGTTATTTTCCTCTTATAGTATAGTTGATGTGATTCCCTCGGCTTTAGTTTGTAACCCGGATTTGTGTTGTCTCAATCGATTTATGACTTTCGGACAGTGGTATTTTACTGTTGCCTTTCTTTGTGAAACCTTCAAATACTTTGTTTCATTTTCTATAATCAGGATGCAAGGGTGCATTCATATCGTCACATAGGATGATCTGGTAAATTTCTTTATATTTATCCATAATTTTTGAAATTTGATATAGTGTATCTTTGAAACTATTGTCTCCACTAATTTGGGCAGATGGCATATATAAATCAATTACTAGTAGATATATTAAATTTGGGTTACTGTCTGTTGTTAGTACTTGAATGAGATCATTCCCATCCGGCATTATATTAACTGCATTGGTCAAGTCTTTCTGCCAAAAAAATGCTGTTCCACCGGTACCATAGCCACGTATTGATGTATAGACTGATATCGGGTAATCAGTAACAAAAAGATGGTAGCCAATGAAATGATTATAAAATGACAGTGTATATAAAGTGACTACTGAACAGACCTCTGTCAACAACAATGTTTTGTATGTATATATTACAGGCATTTTCTAAATTTAGGCATTTTGTAAAATGCCTGAAAACTTTTAAGGCATTTTCTAAAATACCTGCAAGATTCAGTAATTAAACACAATGTCTAAATTATCTAGGCATTTTTCAAAATGCCTGGAAAAAATTAAACGGCATTCTACAAAATGCCTGAATCTATTTTAACATGAATATCATTAATGTGGTCATTTTATAAATTTCCTGTTTACAAAACTATAAATTTACCGAAAAACTAAGGATTTTCTTATTCCTGGCATAGATTACCTTAGCCGTATTTGGCACAACTTTTTGGACTTTTGGATCCTCAATGCTCTTCAACTTTTTACTTGTTTGGCTATATAAATATTTTGATATGAGCGTCACTGATGAGTCTTATGTAGACGAAACGCGCATCTGGCGTACTAAATTATAATCCTGGTACCTTTGATAACTATTTACACCACTGGGTCGATGCCACTGCTGGTGGACGTTTCGTCCCCGAGGGTATCACCAGCCCAGTAGTCAACACTTCGGTGTTGACATGGACATCATTAATGTGGTCATTTTATAAATTTCCTGTTTACAAAACTATGAATTTACCGAAAAACTAAGGATTTTCTTATCCCAGGCATAGATTACCTTAGCCGTATTTGGCACAACTTTTTGTACCTTTGGATCCTCAATGCTCTTCAACTTTTTATTTGTTTGGCTTTATAAATATTTTGATATGAGCGTCACTGATGAGTCTTATGTAGACGAAACGCGCGTCTGGCGTACTAAATTATAATCCTGGTACCTTTGATAACTAATTATAGAATGAAAAGTTAAAAAAAAACTCATTTGAAAGCTTTCAACAGTTTTTATATGGTATTACTGAATAGAAAAGGGTAAAGTTTAAATAATCAAGAATATATTTTACATAATTATTCCAAATTTATGACAAAATAATAGAAATGTTATACATATTTTCTGACATAGTGATGATAGATTGAAAAAGGCAACATCAGTTCATGTTTTGCAAGCTTCTAAAGTCGAATACTCAACTGAAAAAATCAGGGACATTCATTTTACTAAAAATAATACGTTTTGTGTGAGGGTGGAGTAAAGCTAAGAATGGAAATCAGGAATGTGTCAAAGAGACAACAACCCGACCAAAGAGCAGAAAACAGCCTAATGTCACAATGGGTCTTCAATACAGCGAGAAATCCCGCACCCGGAGGTGTGTATCAGTCCTTCTGCGATTTTGACATAATAATAACAAATTCACTACTGGTATTTGAATACAGAGTGAGTATGTATTTAACATAATTTCACTAAAAAGAACATAGCAAATGACATATTAACCTTCCAAGCTGGGTTTTGGAGAATAAATCAAATTTACCGAACCAATAGTTATTTTCTTTGCAAGAATCTGTGTTTTGTCCACTTTTGTCATATATGCATCTCAATGATATCCTTCTCCTATAAATTACCTGAAACTGAACAGGCAATTAGTGGAATTTTTAGTTACAAGTTTTATTTATTAATACACTTTTAGTTGCAACCATATTAAATATGGTTCAAAAAAATCAACACAAAAATCGATTTGTTTTTGCCCCAGATGACTTTTAAAATGGTGCAAAAATGCCATTTTTTGCATTGAAATTGAAATAGCTTTTATTAACTCATCGGTGACCTATAAAAAAAATTCAAACAAGCTGTACTTAAACTAAACCGTGATTTTAACAAATTAAGCAATTACTGTAAAAAAAGTTCTTTTTTTATTTCGATATTATACCTTTATTGCTCCAATAAGTTCAACAGAAAAAAGTACTTTAAAAAATGAATGCCTTTCGTAGGCAGATCGTGAGCTTGAATAGACGATGACCCCATTGTTTTCATTTTATTTTGCTATTACGTATATATTTTAAAGTTTATTTACAGATAAAATAGCGATATCCTTTATCTTAAAAAAAAAAGAGTTATGATACCCTCGAGCCCCTTAACCTATACTAGATAAATTATCCTTTAGATTTAAATCTTATCCCTGCTTAACTTTTTACTGAAAACAGTATTATCCTAGATTCGGTATGTATAAATATATAGTGTTATAAGATAAGATAAGATAAGAAAACTTTATTTTGATTCGGCATGAGTACAAATAAGCAACACAAGCTCTAAGGAGCTTTTGACCGAATATAAAAACATATAAATAACATAAAAACAGTGTATTTTGACATATATAAAACAACCTGTAATACAAAATTGAAATCTCACATACAAAGCATGCAATAAAAATAAGCAACACATTTTCGAATGAAGTAAAAACATGCTTGACCAGAGCAACCAAAATCAGCATAAATAATAAACAGTTCAAGAATTATCTGCAAGCAGAACACTGTCATTCCAAACCGTTCCAGGACTGAACAAGACTTTTAAAATGTGAAAACCTGTTTTCAGTCCTGAAATGGTTTGGAAGAATGTTCCATAAAGTAGCAGCAGCAAATTTGAACGATTTTTTACCGTAACGGGTTGACTAGCTTTACCTGTGGAATTTCAAGAATATTTACATACCTGAAAGAATATTTAGACTTTTTGACATTCACCAAATTTTGTAAACACACAGGAGCTATGTTGTTTATAATTTTAAAAGTTTCTAGAGCCATTGTTCTTATCCGTCTGATCTGCTAGGAAGGCACCTTAGCTTTAAGTAAGAGGTCCTCGTAGGAGCTGGTAAAATCCTCATACACAAAACGGAGTGCTCTTTCCTGCACCTTTTCTAGTTTTTTGAAATTTTTCTCAGTGCAAAAATGCCATGCCAAAAGGCAAAAATTAAAATTACTAAGAATAAAAGTATGAAATATAGTAAGTTTACTAAGTCTATCCAAAACAAAGCCTAAACGTTTTAAAACATTTAATTGCTGTGATGCCTTCCTACAGATTGAGCTGATATGAACATCAAAATTTAGCTGGTAGTCTATTTCAATGCCTAATAATTTTACTGTTTTTTCACATGTGAGGTTCGAATTTTGAATATACACAGATGGGTTCTTTTCAAAGGTCTTTTTGCCAACAGCCAAAACTTGAAATTCGTCAGGATTTGCTTGCATTTTATTTACCATGAACCACTCAATAAGTATTTTTGAATCCGATTCCAAAGTTGATCGAAATCTGGAGTACAAAAAGACAAGGTATTTGTCTCAAATACTCAAATGTTATTTTAGTCAATTTACTTGAAATATATTAATATAAATAAGTATTAAGATTTGTGACACATTTTAATACACGTACACAACTGTTTGTGGTGTTCCATAACAAAAAATAAGAAAAAAACTTTTATTGCGCGCTTACAAAAGGGTCTGGAGGGGGTCTGTTATTCTGTAAACATTTAATTTCAAGTCACCCCTTTTTTCTCTAATCTTTAAAAAATTAACCCCTTTATTCTCTAATCTTCAAAATATTAACCCTTTTTTCTAATCTTCATTTTATGGCCTCATTATTCTCTAATCTTCATTTTTTAAAGGGTATTATTCTTTAATCATTTAACCCGATCCAAACCCTTTTATAATATTCATCCGAGATCGGAGTATTTGAGTCGAATGTGTTTTGGGGTTCGTTATTGGTCTCTTCGGGTTTTTTTTGCTTTGTCTAAAGCTGCGAATAACAGTGAACACTTCCGGGTTAAAATGTGACGTCACATATTGGAAAAGAAGAAAACACAAAGACACTTTTACCTTGATTTAAAAATAATAAGGAACTTTATGGTAGAAAAAATCGAATCAAATATCTAAGTAGAGAAGAAATGAGTGAACTCACTCCAGACGAGGTAGATTATTGAAGCTAAACCAAAAAAAATCAACAATAAATTGATTTGTCATGATTCCTTATTTTCAATGTTTTGACCGAAATTATTAGTGAATGTATAAAATTATGGCTAATACTCTTTAAAACCCTTTGACTGTTTGTGTTACATCACATAATTATCCATTTAAGTATATTATCTGTATCTGCATTATGGAAATTTCTGTTGCAGATTAACCACATAGAAGTAGATGTAAAAGACATTGATAATGTCATAATTCATTATGTCTTGAAGATCTAATTCATTGTCCTGTGACAACTTTATTGTTGATAAATAAATGTTATCCCATAAGTGTTGCATATATAAAAAAGGATAACTCATCGCAATAGACCAAGTGACACAGAAATTAGAAATTATAGATCTCTGTATGGCCTTCAACAAAACACTAATACACTATATGCCCGCCATTACTGGACATTACATAGGTTCCAGCCAAATTTTGACATCAGAATACAAAATATCTAAAGCCACAATAAAAAGGATTTATGTGTGACATCAATAGCTAAAGTGGCACGGATTCTCGGGTCAGCCGGGATTAGTGATAGGTGTCTAATTAATGTCTAAACAAATGAACGAAACAAAATATGTAACACAGCAACAAATGACATCCACCAAATCACAGCCTCCCCACTTGGGACGGTATCAGGTCCGTTCGTGCCCAATATACTTTCGCATCCTACACGTTCGCACCCAAGGTCCATTCGCACTCTACACGTTCGCGCCCAATTTTAATTTAAATTCCAGTTGAATAATTGGAAAATCATTATTGTTAATTTTAATTACTTTGATGTAAATACTGAATGTATTTATAGCTTGGTATGAGTAAAAGATTAAATATTTTAAATGAAAAACACAAAAGATAATTGTTTTTAACAGCTTGGTCCCTTTGATCTGAAACAATGAAATAATAAAATATAGCAATACACTATTATATAAACCAAAACATGATAAAATTTATTTCATTTTGAAACAAGCCAATGAAACAAAGTTTTATAGGCAATACACTAAACAAAACATGATTAAGTGTTATTCAACAAAAAATAAAACATTGACAGAATCCCACTTTAATTAGAAAGGAATATTATTTTTTTTAACAATACACTTTCAAAAACATGATTAAGATTTATTCAACACTTAAAAAATGCTGTCTCGCTTTATTTTGAGACAATGAAATCAATTATACTTTTAGGAATACTACTTGCCAAAACTTGATTACAAATTTATTAAACACAAAACCAATAAAAATTGGGCGCGAACAGACTTTGGTTGCGAACATGTGGGGTGCGAAAGTGAAAGGGGGCGAACATGAGTGGGTGCGAACGTGAATGGGCGGGAACGGTCCCAGATTCACTTGGGACAGTCACATTCAAACAGAATGTTGTGGGTTTAAACATGTAAGTGTGATCTCAACCCTCAACTAGGACAGTCATGACCGTGGTGTAACGGTACAACATAAAAATGAACTACATTCTGTATAAAAATCAGTTGAAAAATGCTTAACTCATCAGATGGATCCATACAAATAGATCTAACACATACATGTAGTAAGCCAAGCACATGATCAATTACATCAATTTTTTTTTGTTTTGTTTCTTTTGACTTTTAACCTTTAACCTGTTAACTGAAACCATTGTATGAAACCAGAGTCAATTTCAGATTAAAATAAATGTTTTGGGATTCTTATTAACAGCTAAATGATAGTTGTATCCATGATGATATATAGGACCCAGCTAATTAAACATGGGTATTACCCACTGATGCACAGGTTTCTGGGATGGAAAATCATTTGTCCATGATGTGGAATATAGAAATATTTACATTTACTACAATGTACATATACTGACAAAATGTCAGATACATTTAGTCCAAATGACTTCAAATGTCAGAACTAAATAGTGTTCAAGTAGGTGCTGTATACTGACTACTGTTTGTGTCAAATTGTGGGTATGATTGTCAATGAGAACTATCTTTTGAAAAGGGCTTACCTCATCAAATTGACACAAAGCAAAAAAAACACAACATGCTCAAAAAGACTAAAGACACAAGTCATCGATCGAACACGGTTGTCAGTAGTAATGCAGATAGAGATCACATTATAAACAAAATAATATCTGGTTTGAGATTTAATTTTCCACTAATTATAACAGATAAGGAGAAGACGTCTGGCCAGGTTAGCAGGAAACCAGACTACCCCTCCAGATGGAGACAGGTCATCGGGAACCCAGTCTACACCTTCTAGTCAGTCTTCAGAAAGACAATCAAGTCAGTCAACACCAAGTCAATCATCATTAGACACTTCACAGAGACGAACTCTTCCAAGTAAGTCATTAGTAAATTGTAGATCCTAAATAAGTCATCAGTAGATACTAAACTAATACGAACTCTTCCAAGTAAATCATCAGTAGATACTTCACAAAGTAGACATGTTTATGCCCCTTTCGTAGTGGAGTTAAGATTTACCCTTGTCTGTAGGTCCCAAAGTTGGTTTCTGTTGTCTAACTTTAGTTTGCCTCAACCAAATGTTAAGAAACGTATACACGTATATATATACACACAATGCTTATTACCACAAAACACAGATTAAGATTGAATTTTGGTGGCATCACTATAACTTTTCTAGAGTTATGCCCCTTTACAAATGGGAAAATTGCTGAATGCCTAAAAGTAGCATACATGTATCTGCAACAAGAAAGATGAGTTTGGGAGGAAAAAACAAAGAGGTTATTCATCATGTTCATTTTTGTCAATGTATAAGAAAAGACCTGTTTTAAAAAAGATTGCATTACAAAAGTGTTTTTTCCTAACATTGTGCCCTCATATTCTTGCTTGAACACCGGTTTACGGAAATGTTTTAATCTAATTTTCAATGATTTTTTTTTAGGTACTTTAAGTGTAGACCCAATCACACCAGACTCGCAGAGAAGTATGGAAGTGGATTCAGAATGCTCAGAAAAACAGTAAGTTTGATTTAGAAAAGTATGGAAGTGGATTTAGAATGCTCAGAAAAACTGTAAGTTTGATTTAGAGAAGTTTAGAAGTGGATTCAGAATGCTCAGAAAAACAGTAAGTTTGATTAAGAGAAGTTTAGAAGTGGATTCAGAATGCTCAGAAAAACAGTAAGTTTGATTTAGAGAAGTTTGGAAGAGAATTTAGAATGCTCAGAAAAACTGTAAGTTTGATTTAGAGAAGTTCAGAAGTGGATTCAGAATGCTCAGAAAAACAGTAAGTTTGATTTAGAGAAGTTTGGAAGTGGATTCAGAATGCTCAGAAAAACAGTAAGTTTGATTTAAAGAAGTTTAGAAGTGGATTCAGAATGCTAAAAAAAAAAGTAAGTTTGATTTAGAGAAGTTTAGAAGTGGATTCATAATGCTCAGAAAAACAGTAAGTTTGATTTAGAGAAGTATGAAAGTGGATTTAGAATGCTCAGAAAAACAGTAAGTTTGATTTAAAGAAGTTTAGAAGTGGATTCAGAATGCTAAAAAAAACAGTAAGTTTGATTTAGAGAAGTTTAGAAGTGGATTCAGAATGCTCAGAAAAACAGTAAGTTTGATTTAGAGAAGTTTGGAAGAGAATTTAGAATGCTCAGAAAAACTGTAAGTTTGATTTAGAGAAGTTTAGAAGTGGATTCAGAATGCTCAGAAAAACAGTAAGTTTGATTTAGAGAAGTTTGGAAGTGGATTCAGAATGCTCAGAAAAACAGTAAGTTTGATTTAAAGAAGTTTAGAAGTGGATTCAGAATGCTCAAAAAAAAAGTAAGTTTGATTTAGGGAAGTTAAGAAGTGGATTCATAATGCTCAGAAAAACAGTAAGTTTGATTTAAAGAAGTTTAGAAGTGGATTCAGAATGCTAAAAAAACCCAGTAAGTTTGATTTAAAGAAGATAAGAAGTGGATTCAGAATGCTCAGAAAAACAGTAAGTTTGATTTAGAGCAGTATTGAAGTGGATTTAGAATGCTCAGAAAAACTGTAAGTTTGATTTAGAGAAGTATGGAAGTGGATTTAGAATGCTCAGAAAAACAGTAAGTTTGATTTAAAGAAGTTTAGAAGTGGATTCAGAATGCTAAAAAAAACAGTAAGTTTGATTTAGAGCAGTATTGAAGTGGATTTAGAATGCTCAGAAAAACTGTAAGTTTGATTTAGAGAAGTATGGAAGTGGATTTAGAATGCTCAGAAAAACAGTAAGTTTGATTTAGAGAAGTATGGAAGTGGATTTAGAATGCTCAGAAAAATAATTAGTTTGATTTAACATTGCTGTCATTGCTCTTTGTGTTGACATAATCTGTGACTAGAAGGGCAATAAATTATATTGTAAGAGTATTCTTTATATTTAAATTAGATTATGGAGACCCATTATATTATATAAAAGAGCATGTTTTATATTTAGATTGGATTCTGGACACCCCTTATAAGAGTATGTTTTATTTTATGATTGAATTCTGGAAACCTGTGAAAAATGTGCTTTATTTTTAGATCGAATTCTGGAAACCCCTTTTAAGAGTATGTTTTATTTTTAGATTAAATTCTGGAAACCCCTTTTAAGAGTATGCTTTATATTTAGATTCCAGTCTCAGATGGATGTTGATTCTGGAATAGAAACCATGGAAGTTGATGAAACAGAGACTAAATATGATGTGAAACGTCGACGGGTAAATATAAGTTTAAACAGACACTAAATACAATGTGAAGTGTCGACGTGTAAAAACAAACCATGCAAACAAACATATATAAACAGACACTAAATATGATGGGCAACTTCAACAAGTATATGTTAACATAAGTATAAACAGACTTTAAATATGATGTAAAACATTGACGGGTAAATACAAACAAATATATAAACAGCCACTAAATATGTTGTGAAACCTCGACGGGAAAATACAAACATAAGTATAAACAGATACTAAATATGATGTGAAACGTTGACAAACAAACATATAAACAGACACTAAATATGATGTGAAACATTGACGGGTAAATACAAACAAAAGTATAATAATGGATCATGATAATTATTGTAACATTAATAAAGAGCCTGTCTAAAAAGCTTTGAGCATGCATGCTCCGAGCTTCCTTTTAAGAATTAATATATGATCCCTAAACAGACATTTAATATGGTGTGAAACGTTGACGGGTAAATACAAATGAACATGTATATAACATGTATAAACGTAACGTCTAGGGAATGTGAATTGATGGTTTTCACTCTTGAAATGTAAAATTCAAGAGGAACTGTATGATCTTTAAGGGAATGTAGATTGAGGTTTTCACCCTTGGTGTCAAACCTAAGAAGGCAAACAACCAATCAGCATGATAAGACACATATTTTGCTTCATTTTGTATTTCTCAATGATGTATATCTCACATCTCTTGTTATACTTATTGTGACAGATAAAATGCTGACTACTAGGCATGTCAGAGAACGCTGGATAAGAAATAACAGAAACATGCAAATTTTAAGAAAAGATAACCAGGTGAAGTAGCCACTCAATATATTGTGAAATACAAATATTTTCTCGTAGTTTGACTTTAAATCAAGACTAATAACGTGATATTTCAGGAGGTCGGTGCTGAAGCTAATGAAGAACAAATGTTAAGTGCAATAAGGTCAATATTCCTGGTGTCCTGGAAAGAAAGTTCATCTGATACGCTTCATTTACCACAACTTAAGGAATCAGTAGAGGAAGGTTAGTATTGTCTGTTAAAAGGTATTGTGTGACTTATATATGTATAGATTCCACAATTGCAACAAGTGTATTACGATATTTCTCCACTCGAGACAGTTAGTTTTTAATATTAAAAGCGCCAGGCTTGCCAAGCTTTTTAGATATTTAAAATTTAACTGTTGAGAATGGAGAAATATTGTAATACACGAATTACAGTGGTTGAATCTGTTTCTTTAATGATTTTTATCCTTCCTTTTCAAAGATTTGAGGAAAGTTGTGTACTTTTGATGTAACGTCATCAGGCATGGACGCCTTTTTTCGTGACGTCACAATAAGAAAATAAGAAAATTTAACGTCACAATTAAATTTCAAACAATCATTTGCAGAGAACAGATTTTTCATTAGTGAGGAGAAATATTTCTCACACTGGTCAGAAAATGTGAAGATAGCACAAAAATTAGAAAACAGGCCTGTGAAGACAATGAAGATATTCCATAGGCATACGATAATTAATATAGAGGAAAATCAAAGCGTCAAAAAGTTTAAGTGTTCAAGTCTTATATGTATACGTATTTCTGACAACCTCCCAGAGTAAACAAACAGTTTATAATTTTCATAATAAGGTCTTCATGATCAAAGTATTAATGCACATGTATGCTGCTCATTTTTATGCCCTACCTACAATAGTAGAGGGGCATTATGTTTTCTGGTCTGTGCATTTGTCCATCCACCTGTTGGTCTGTCTGTCCTGTTTCAGGTTAAAATTTTTGGTTAAGGTAGTTTTTGATGAAGTTGAAGTCCAATCAACGTGAAACTAAGTACACATGTTCTTTATGATATGATCTTTCTAATTTTAATGCCAAATTAGACTTTTGACCCCAATTTCACGGTCCACTGAACATAGAAAATGTTAGTGCGAGTTTCAGGTTTAAGTTTTTGGTCGAGGTAGTTTTGATGAAGTTGAAGTTCAATCAACTTAAAAAACTTATGTACACATATATTGTTCCCTATGGTATGATATTTCTAATTTTAAAGCCAAATTAGATTTTTTACCCAACTTCACCGTCCACTGAACATGGAAAAGGATAGTGCAAGTGGGGCATCTGTGGTCATGGTGTTTGAATACTGAATAACAGCACTTCAGCTCCCTAAAAAAAATCACTTTGTTATCAATTTTATATACAGGTTGTATAGATTACAAAGATTTAGTGAATGAGACAGTAATGGAAGTATTGTTGAAGATACAAGAGAGCTCTGATAATCCTATCCTGAAACTTAGAACTGCATCACCAAGGAAACCAGGCTCCAGTCCTAAAACGTGAGTCTCCAATCCAAACAATTGAGGTTCATTGGAAACAAGTCTATGTAAAACACTGATAATGAAAGCAACAAAATGTACACTTAATAACAAAATGAACTTTATATAAGGATGACAGGTATATCATAAACAAGAAAAGGAAAAATTCAAAATTGTCTTTAATTTTTTGTATAAATAATTCTTCAAGAAGTTTTAATATCAAGGTTTTAAAAGAATCACTATAAATTAGGCCATAGTATCTTCAATATCAATATGCTACCAGGAAAATTGAATTATTTCCTCACTAATTTTACATTTCAAGACCAACGGTATTACATGTTTTATGGTTTTGATGGTGGACTACTTCTGTTGATAAGTATCAAGGATAATTTGTCCATGAGATTCGATTGTTATATTATTCCATATGTTAATTAAAAGATTAGTTATGAAGTAGAGACATTAATATTGTATTTATTTATTTAGATCTTTAGCCCCAAGTTTACAATTACGAAGAGAATTTAAGTATGAACCAGAGAAATGTAAGGATACAGATTTGATAAACTATTTACTGGACAGCTATGATAGAGTGGCTATTGAAGAAAGAACAGCTCCTAAGGTATATATATATGAATTCTGCAAAAAAAATTTAATTACTGTGGATTCATTAATATTCCTTAGATATTAATTTTTTCTTGGATTTCGTGGGTACAATGGAACCAAATTCAAATTCAAATATATTTTATTGCTAATCAAAGCGCCCACAAGGAGCAGAACAATCAACATTAATTACATACAAATGATTACAAGTGATTCAATATGATTAAGACACAATGTTATAAAAGAAAAAGAAACCAAAAAATATATATCAACACAAATACAAGGAACCAAGAATTTAAATATTCAAGGAATTGCAAATTTTGTAAAGGAATGTATGCAGACTTTATCAATACCAAGAAATTAGATATCCACGAATATGCAAGTGTTTCTCAAACCCCAAAAAGTAGTACCCACGAAAAGAAATGAATCCACAGTATATGAAAAGCAATGGTTTCCTTATATATCAGTATTGGTATATTATAGTCACTGTCATCTCATATATGATAAAGTGATATGACTCACACTAACAGTATTGGTATATTATAGTCACTGTCATCTCATATATATGATAAAGTGATATGACTCACACTAACAGTTTCTAGGTTTGTCCTTAATAGTCACTGTCATCCAATATATGATAAAGTGATATGATTCACACTAACAATTTCTAGGTTTGTCCTCAATAGTCACTGTCATCCCATATATGATAAAGTGATATGATTCACACTAACAATTTCTAGGTTTGTCCTCAATAGTCACTGTCATCCCATATATGATAAAGTGATATGATTCACACTAACAATTTCTAGGTTTGTCCTCAATAGTCACTGTCATCCCATATATGATAAAGTGATATGATTCACACTAACAATTTCTAGGTTTGTCCTCAATAGGCATAAATATAATTGCTACAGGACATAAAGCAAACAGAAATCAATCAATCAAACACTTAGTGTAAGACAATCTTTGTGATGTCCTTTACTTTTAAGTTAATTTGGATATATATCTACATGATTAACTAACAATAACTTCTTAGGTGAGGGGCCATTTTGCATTTTTACTATTTGACATAATTCAACTATATATAACAGTCTTAAGCCTTGTCACATAGTTAAATTTCTGTCACATCGTTTTCCATTGACTTAAAAGTATTTTGAAGATGAAATTCACTATTTATTCATTTGCATCAATATTACAGAGAGCAAGTATGCCACCTATGAGTACGATGTTATCTTCAGCAAGGAACCAGTGTGTCTGCCATACAGCTATGGTTTTACAAGGAGTGTTTACTAGACCAAGGTAGATTTGTATGAATGTCATTGAGATATAAAAATTGTAGAGTTAACAATAATTAGTTTTTGAAAATGTCCAGATCTGTGGTGTTGTATTTATTGTGTCATCATTATACCTTGCTTTAAAAAAGGGGGGGTATACTGTTTTACCTCTGTCTGTCCTTCCATCAGTCTGTCCGTCCCATGAATATTTTTCGTCACATTTTTCTCAGGAACTACTCTATCAGGATTTCTGAAATTTGGTTTGAGGCTTGATATAAGTCAGCTATACCGTGTGATGCATTTTCAGATTCATCACTCAACAACTTCCTGTTTACCGAACACTTGTATGATTTTACACCTGATAGCCAAGTTGAAAATTTTTCGTCACATTTTTCTCAGGAACTGCACTACCAGGATTTCTGATATTTGGTTTCAGACTTGATAGAAGTCAGCTATACTGTGTGATGCTTTTTTAGATTCATCACTCGACAACTTCCTGTTTACTGCACACTTGTATCATTTTTACACCTGGTAGCCAAGTTGAAAATTTTTCGTCACATTTTTCTCAGGAACTGCACTTCCAGGATTTCTGATATTTGGTTTCAGACTTGATAGAATCAGCTATACCGTGTGATGCATTTTCAGATTCATCACTCAACAACTTCTTGTTTACCGAACACTTGTATCATTTTTACACCTGATAGCCAAGTTGAAAATTTTTCGTCACATTTTTCTCAGGAACTGGACTAACGGGATTTCTGATATTTGGTTTCAGACTTGATATAAGTCAGCTATACCGTGTAATGCGTTTTCAGATTCATCACTCGACAACTTCCTGTTTACCGAACACTTGTATCATTTTTACACCTGATAGCCAAGTTGAAAATTTTTCGTCACATTTTTCTCAGGAACTGCACTACCAGGATTTTTGATATTTGGTTTCAGACTTGATATAAGTCAGCTATACTGTGTGATGCGTTTTCAGATTCATCACTCAACAACTTCCTGTTAACCGAACACTTATATCATTTTTACACCTGATAGCCAAGTTGAAAATTTTTCGTCACATTTTTCTCAGGAACTGCACTACCAGGATTTCTGATATTTGGTTTCAGACTTGATATAAGTCAGCTATACTGTGTGATGCGTTTTCAGATTCATCACTCAACAACTTCCTGTTTACCGAACACTTGCATATTTTTACACTATTAATATTATCCACTTGTGGCGGGGGTATCATCAGTGAGCAGTAGCTCGCAGTTTCACTTGTTGGTCATTGCATTACATATGGGAATTTTTACAAGTAATTGACACAAAAAATAGTGAAAGTTTATTTTAGCATTTGTCCACTCTATATCTTGAGGACAAACTCCAAAGTTTATACTAAATACAGTAACCAATACCAGAGGATGTGTCATAATGTATGTACGACTTCCTAGGTCAAAGATCAATGTAAAAAACTAAGGTATCAGCTGACATCCCCATGTCCTATGGTCAAGACACAAATTATTTGCCACACATTATTCACAGCGAGGCCGACATAGATAGCTCCCATCTCAATGATGTCTAGTTTGGGTTACTTATGATACACTGTATGGGTATTGTCTAGTTTTTTGTATGTTTACTGTTTCTTGCTCAACCAATCAAATCCTGTTTCCTGACGGGTGTGTGTAAAAACATGTGATATAACTGGAGATTCTTATTTCTTTCAGTTTTGCAAATTTATGACAAATTCATTTTTTGTGAATATTTGATTTTGTGGTTTAGCAAAAGTCTACATACATGACATACAAGCCTTAAGATTTTACTTCTTTGAATATTTTATTTTTTTCTTCACATATTTCCACAAAATTGGTACTAATGAATAAAATGAGTTCACAGTATTTGTTTTTTTGTACATAATTGATTTTTTATTTATTTTCAGATCTGGAATGTCCTTATTATTACCTTATTTATTGTCTCATAATCTTCCTCGAGGATTTCTACCAGAACTTGTACAGACAATCTGTCCTGATAAAGATTCATTCTGTATGGTAAGTTACTAAAGTCCTCTAGGGAGCTTTTCTCATCACACAGCATCCATTGTTCATCGCAGTCGTCAGTTTACTTTTACAAAAATATTATCTGAAACTACTGGGCCAAACAAAACTAAACTTAGCTTAAATCATTCTTAGGGTATCTAGTTTAAAAATGTAACGATGACATTACCCATCAACCAAGATGGCGGCCATGGCTTAAAAAAGAACATAGGGGTAAAGCATTTAAAAAGAGCAAATCTGACATTGGTATAAAAATGTTCCTCAGGTCAAGATCTATAAGCCCTGAAATTTTCAGATGAATCAGACACCATGTTGTTGGGTAACTGTCCCATATTAGAAATTGTTAGGAAATTTTCCAGTTTTTCGTTTATTATGTTGAATATTATAAAAGGGAGAGATAAACTGGACACAGCAAAATTGTTCAGCAAAGTAAGATCTACAAATATTAAAGTCAACATGACCAAAATTGTCCCAAAAATGAGTTATTGCCCTTTAAAGTAGTTTTTTTGTAATTTGTTATCCATACAAAAATCTTCTTTCATCCTTACGCTCTATGGTTAAAAAATAGGTAACCTATGACCCCGACCATTAACCAAGTTGGCTGCCATAGCTAAAAATAAAACATGGGGTAAATTGCAGTTTTTGGCTCATATGTATCTCTAAAACTAAAGCATTTAGAGCAAATCTGAGGAGATATATTGCTTATCAGGTCAACTTCTATCTAACATGAAATTTTCAAAAGCATCAAACAACGCTTTGTTAAGCAAAGTAAGTTCTACAAATAATTCAACATGATCCAAATTGACAATTGACGCCTTCAAGTTATTTGTCTTTAAAGGCAATTTTTGTAAATTTGTACAAAAATCTTTTTCTCTAAATTTACGGGGCCACCATCACCAAAACAAACTGAGAGAATTTTGTCATGAATTCTGTTCTTTTCTATAATGTGTGTCCCTTGTTTAATATGCACATAGACCAAGATGAGCAACACAGACTCTTTAGAAAGATAAATTCTATGGAACGTCAACACTGTCTTGTTATGACCATTTTCATTATATGATGTGCATTTACCTTTATATGATGTGCATTTACCTTTATATGCTGTGTTTTTACCTTTATATGATGTGCACTTGTCATTATATTATGTGCACTTGTCATTATATGATGTGCAAACACCTTTATATGATGTGCAAATATCCTTATATGATGTGCAAATATCCTTATATGATGTGCAAACATCATTATAGTATGTGCAAACATACTTATATGATGTGCATACATACTCATATGATGTGCAAATATACTTATATGATGTGCAAATATACTTATATGATGTGCAAACATTCTTATATGATGTGCAAACATTCTTATATGATGTGCAAACATTATTACATGATGTGCAAATGTACTTATATTATGTGCAAAGATCCTTATATGATGTGCAAATATACTTATATGATGTGCAAAGATCCTTATATGGTGTGTACATATCCTTATATGATGTGCAGTTTCCCTTATATTACGTGCAAACATCTTTATATGATGTGGTTGTGTCATTATATTATGTGCTTGTAATCTTATATTATGTGGTTAGGTTTACTTCATTATATGATGTCGAAACGTCATTATATGATGTGCTTTCATCGTCGTTATGGTCAATGAACATGATTACGATTAGAATGATTACTGTCTACGTCATAACTGATTCCGATCTGCTTCTGTAAATTATTAACCCGGCTCAAATATGTGTCTATCGCTAGCGAAAGTGCAATTTATAGGGAAAATGAGACAAAGCAATTTAACAAAATCAACGTTTCAAACATTTCGGTTGAAGATTAAAATCAGTTGATACAGGAGCTAGTTGAAGAAATCTCCGGCTGTGGAGAAAATGATAACAAATAAGAGCCTTTTATAACTTGCTATTCGGTTTAAGCATAGGCTCCGTGTTGAAGGTCGTACTATGACCTATAATTGTTTCCTCTTACAAATTATGACTTGGATGGAGAGTTGTCTCAGTGGCTCTCATACCACATCTGCTTATTTCTATTTATTGCAAAAGACACCATTGAAATCACAGTCTGTTTCAAAAATATTTCATAACAATAGCTATACAATTATCTACTGATGCATACTATGGCGAGATGGTTTGTTTTATAAAATGTTATTGAATAATATTAATCTGTAAATGGTAAGATGTATAATGTAGTAATGAATATGTACAATGATATTACATCTAGTATATCATATAATCTGTGCTACTAAAGGAGTAGACCGATTTCATTGAGTCGCAACTCCTCTAAAACCATACCAAGTCGGAAATATGTGTGATAGGACTTTTAATTTGTCTTTGAACCAATCTTTTTTCCACAGAAAACGCCAATTATGTGAGAAAATACCCAATTTCGAAGACTGCAAGCTTAGTCGACGTAGTGCCCACAAAATGCGAAATGGCTATGTGGGAAATTATAAAAAATGAAAAAGTGGTATCTTTGCTAATGAGACAACTCTCCACAACAGACCAAATTACACAGAAACTAATGACTATAGGTCACCATACGGTATTCAACAATGAGCACATATTGGCATATACAGATTGTTTATTTTCAACTTATTTTAATAAAGATTTTTTTAATTGCTAATAAAATTCTGAAACATTAGTACTAGTATGTCAACAGATTTGGAGTAGCGTTAACGATTTCTGAGATATAAGGGGTTGATTCCTGATGAAGTGTTTTAGATTTAATTTTTCGTCCAATTAGATCGGATTTTACCTTTGTGGTACTTATTTTGATCCTTTTCGGTAATGGCAACGGATTTTACGTAGACGATACAGTTATTGAGTTAAAAGGGGGGGGGGGGGGGGGGGGGGACACTGAAAATCACACTTTGCCACACTTTTTCCAATTTAGGGTATTTAATATTTTTATTTTCCAACCGAGATGAATGGGGTGACGCCCGTCTTTCGCATTTTGTTCCTCTTTTCCGTCTCTTTAACAAAAAATAGAATAAAAAGCATTAACTTTGTAATTACTGTGTCCACCTTATTACTGTATCATCATTCTTTGTTTCAACACTTGCCCACTCGCTGGCGTCTCCTTGTATCATCGGTACAGCGGATATAGGTACTAACCAAGGGGTCGTGATCGATTTTTCTTCTGACACGGTACGAAAATCTTTGTTTTGTTTACATTATATCAATGTGTACTTCAATCTAAACATATTTGTTGTTTTAAGAAATGTTTTGGTCGTAGGTTGGTGATTAGTCTCACTATTTGCCCAAAACAAGAATCCTTACTAAAAACATGAGCAAATACTTTGTCATCCGATATGATTCTATATTCATTGCAACTCTTTTTCTGATAGAAGGCCACTGTTTGTGCGTAATAAGTATAGCTGTTTCAATAATTGGCATTGAAATATTTTGTACATAATGTTATTTTTCGATATTTTATTCCGACAAGAAGCGTTGTGTATAGCTGACCACATGAATCGTTCTGTACGGTGCATAGTTAAATGAATGTACGGTATATAGTTTTTCATGCTTCGAAGTACCTACAAAGCTATATCCGCTGTACCGATGATACAAAATAGTAATTATAATTCGGAATACTTTGCTTGCTTGTGACAATGGTGTTCGACAAGGAGAAAACTTATCACCTTTCCTATTTTATTTACTTTTGATTGACTAAAATAATTTCTTAGTGACTAGAAATATTACATGACTTAACAGAACTATACCAGAAGATCTGGAAAGAGAATTAGAAATATATCTTAAGTGTTTTGTTATATTGTTTGCAGATGACACGGTGTTGTTGGCTGAAACAGCACAGGACCTGCAGACTCAACTCAATGCTTTCCATGATTATTGTAAGGCTTGGAACTTGAAAGGAAAGTTGTCAAAATTAAAGTCTTAGTGAGTTTTTTTTTTGGACGGATGCCAAAAAATCTCCGATTTTCTTACAATGATACTAACATTGAGATGATAAAACAATATAACTATTTGGGTATTGTTGTTACTAAAACGGGAAATTTCAATATGACAAAAAACATTTATCCGATAAGGCTTTAAGCCATGTACGAAAACTTGAAAACAGGAAGGATGTATAAGATTTCTGTAAAATGTCAACTTCAGCTTGTTCGTTTATAAAAAATATATAAACACGTGCGTTTGTCCTCCAGCTGGCTTAGTAATTTTGAAACCTCTCTCTCTCTTGTTTTGTATATACTGTAAATAGTTATTATTTTTATCTCTGTATACTGATGTCATACATTGACATTGCTATTATATAGATTTAGAGGCCATAAGTATACCGGTATGGATGATTGATTGACTGTTATTTCGCGCAACTTTCAACACTTTCATGCTATTTCGTGGCGGTGAGTTTATATTGGTGGAGAAAGCAAAAGTGCCCGGAGAGACCCCCTGACCTTCGTTTGGAAAACATACAATTCTGGTCAATTAAGATTGGAATCGAGCTTACCTGCCACGTGCGGGATTTGAAATCGCACACCTAAGGGTTGACATGCTAGTGATACAGCAGTTCGACTACTTATAAAAAAGAAGAAGTGGTATGACTGCTAAAGAGACAACTCTCCACAAGAGGTCAAAATGACACAGAAATAAACAAGTAAAGGTCACTGTACGGCCTACAACAATGATCAAAGCCCATACCGCATATTCAGCTATAAAAGGCCACGAAATGACAATGTAACCACTCGACCACCCAGCGCCCATCACTTTCACCCGAAATGGATGAAAGGAGATATGGAATGAACCTGAACTCGGTGTATTACATTAACGTGCAGCTTTTTATCATGTTTTTTGTGCATATATTTCACAGTTTCAACTATAGATGATTATGGGTGGATTCTTGAGGTCCAGCAGCAAATTGATATATGCATATTCGTACAAGAACATGTTTAACCCCGCCGCATTTTTGCGCCTGTCCCAAGTCAGGAGCCTCTGGCCTTTGTTAGTCTTGTATTATTTTAATTTTAGTTTCTTGTGTACAATTTGGAAATTAGTATGGCGTAAATTATCACTGAACTAGTATATATTTGTTGAGGGGCCAACTGAAGGACGCCTCCGGGTGCGGGAATTTCTCGCTACATTGAAGACCTGTTGGTGACCTTCTGCTGTTGTTTTTTTATTTGGTCGGGTTGTTGTCTCTTTGACACATTCCCCATTTCCATTCTCAATTTTAATGTGGTATGAATATTAACCCTGTTTTGTACTAGACCGACACCCTGAGCCGGACTTTTTAACATGCTAGTTCAAAAGGAAGCATTCCGAAGGAAGACATGTATTTCACCTTACCCGGACACATTTTTATGATTCCGAGCCGACCAGCTTTTGCTCTTAATCCTTAATCCCGCGTGCTTATATAATTAGCTGGGAAGCAGCATGTAAATAAGAATTTTAAAGTCTTTGGTTTTGACCCGGCCGGGGTTCGAACCCACGACCTCTCTCACTCAAGGCGAACATACTACGACGAAAGTACCACCACTAGACATGCAGTAACCCGCAATATAAAAGGTTTCGTGGGAAGCCGCTCATATACTAGTATTCACCTCTAGACTCAATTAAACAGGGCTAACTTACCGACCATTGATATTTTTATGTGAGGGTGGGGGGCAAGTTGTTTTTTAAACGTTTGATTCTAAATTTCTTGAAAGAGATTTTATCTATTTCAGAAGGGAAGCGAAATAGTTTGTTTCTATTTAAAATGAGGAAAAAATAAAACAATGATGAAACTTAAAAAAAAAATAAACCATGTTTTTTGTTGTTTTTTTAATTTCGAAAAAGGAAATACACGTGCTCCTTCCCTCAAACTAGTCGGTGTCTAACACATTTATTTATTTATATATGATGTACAGATCATCTGTTTCAGCTTTGGATACAAGGATCTGACAACACTTCATTTTATTTTCTGTCCTTGTATATATTACATCAGCCAATGACATTTCAGCCTTCAAATTTTTGAAGGTGTGTATCAATCCAACAAAACCAGAGAATTGAGCGTTTTTAATCTGGTGTCTAAATGAACTTAAAACATGCACTGCATTTATTTATTTTTTACTGAGACCTGTTGTTCTCTTACATATAGAGAGTGGTGTTTTGGATTTCCAAAGTGAAGATTTACGGCAGCGGCTTTTAATGTTTTGCGTTTATCCTGGAAACATAATAGATTTAAAAAAAACAAATAGTGCAATGTGTCTGGAAAGTAAAGGTACTTTTTGGGCAGTTTTGGCTTTTCAGAGTTTTGTTGTTTTATTGGCTATTATCTTGATAACTAATAATAGAGAAATCTTTTCTTGCAAGGTATAGACAAGAACATATATAATCAAAGTACTGAAGTATGAAAATCGTTTGCGACTTCAGGGAACTAGTTTATTCTTATGTTGCACTGTTATACCACTTTCCAGGTTAGGGGGGGGGTGTTGTGATCCCGCTAACATGTTTTACCCCGCCACATTATTTATGTATGTGCCTGTCCCAAGTCAGGAGCCTGTAATTCAGTGGTTGTCGTTTGTTTTTGTGTTACATATTTGTTTTTCGTTCATTTTTTTTTTACATAAATAAGGCCGTTAATTTTCTCGTTTGAATTGTTTTACATTTTCTTATCGGGGCCTTTTATAGCTGACTATGCGGTATGGGCTTTGCTCATTGTTGAAGGCCGTACGATGACCTATAGTTGTTAATGTTTGTGTCATTTTGGTCTTTTGTGGATAGTTGTCTCATTGGCAATCATATCACATCTTCTTTTTTATATTAGTTTGGATTTGCCGTTTGTGGTTTCATTAATATTTACCACACCTTCATTCAATAATAGCATCAGATGAAAAATTCTCTGCTAGAAGAAATTGTTGAAACTAAATTTTCAGGTTTTAACAATTCAGATGAGCGAAACGAGGCGTAAAGATTGATGCCTACGGTTGACGAAGAATTCGCCATAACATTATACCGCGGCAAATTTATAACTATATAAAATTGAATGCCACTTTTCCTATCCCCTCTTTTTTTGTTACAAATGACCGGTTCCTTATATGAGCCATTACTCTATCAGAGTCCGATTTATTCCCAATTGTTTGTGTCTATCTTGAGAATATATAAAGAGAAACTCGAACAGCTAACCATGATCAGAAAGGCAATATTTACATAAATGAAAATACTAACATTCGTGTATTATCTTCGTATAGAAAAATTGCTAACGTTAGGTATACCGAAATTGACAAATATAATGCCTTCCCTCGTTAAAACGATCATATAGCATGATATAAAAGAATTATTTATTCAATTCAATAACCTTAACCGTATTGAAGACTCCGTATGTTTATTATTAAAGATTTGCGATTTAAACAAAACTTTGCAATTCATATATATTTTTTACAATTTTCCAACAATATCAGATGTGATTTTTTTGCATCTTAAAACGAGGTACTAACATGCTAAGGTTTATCTCAAGTCTCAACCATTTTCCAAACGGTAGCAACAGATTTGATCCTAATTAGAAGTAACGGTTACTCCGCAGACGCAGATCGGAATCAGTTATGACGTAGACAGTAATCATTCTAATCGTAATCATGTTCATTGACCATAACGACGATGAAAGCACATCATATAATGACGTTTCGACATCATATAATGAAGTAAACCTAACCACATAATATAAGATTACAAGCACATAATATAATGACACAACCACATCATATAAAGATGTTTGCACGTAATATAAGGGAAACTGCACATCATATAATGATATGTACACATCATATAATGATATGTACACATCATATAAGTATATTTGCACAGCATATAAGTATATTTGCACAGCATATAAGTATATTTGCACATCATATAAGGATCTTTCAACATAATATAACTATATTTGCACATCATATAAGGATCTTACAACATAATATAAGCATATTTTCACATCACATAAAAATGTTTGCACATCATATAAGTACATTTGCACATCATATAAGTATATTTGCACATCATATAAGTATATATGCGCATCATATAAGTATGTTTGCACATCATATAATGATGTTTGCACATCATATAATGATGTTTGCACATCATATAATGATGTTTGCACATCATATAAGGATATTTGCACATCATATGATGACAAGTGCACATCATATAAAGGTAAATGCACATCATATAAAGGTAAAGGCACAACATATAATGAAAAATGGGCATAATAAGACAGTGTTGGCGTTCCATAAAATTCCCTCAGGTATATGCTGTGAATGGTACTTTAAAAAGAGAAATAACAAAAAAATGATGAACGGCAATCAACACTTACCAAGTACCTTTACTTGGATTCTTTCAGGAAAAAAAAAATGAACAAGCAGTAACAAACAACGTCAAACAAATACATATAGTTCAGATATCTTGACCTGGTACCTTATGGGGAAACATTACTTGGTAAACTAGTTATACTTATGGTAAAATAGCAGCTCTTGTTACAGATAGTCATCTTATTTATGATAGAATTCAAATATCTTTTAAAAACAATATCTAAAATCTGTTTCCTGCAGTGTTAATTATCTGGTTCCCTCATTGGTCTACACAATATGTTTATACTGCTCCTCTTTGTTTACATTGTAGATATTTGAACCAGTTCTGCACTGTTTAACATGTATGTTTATACTGATCCTCTTTGTTTTCATTGTAGATATTTGAACCAGTTCTGCACTGTTTAACATGTATGTTTATACTGATCCTCTTTGTTTACATTGTAGATATTTGAACCAGTTCTGCACTGTTTAATATGTATGTTTATACTGATCCTCTTTGTTTTCATTGTAGATATTTGAACCAGTTCTGCACTGTTTAACATGTATGTTTATACTGATCCTCTTTGTTTTACATTGTAGATATTTGAACCAGTTCTGCACTGTTTAACACGAATGATCCATCCTTTGTCTCTAGATAGTGATGAGTATAAGGACCCGCTCTGTGTGTTGACAGAGCTATGTGATATAAAAAGTGGCAATACAAGGCCAGTCTGTTCACTGGTATGTACAAATCATTGTTGTTACTTTTAAAAGCCAAGGGCAGATAACTTTACTGAAGTTGAAAGGACATTTTGTAGGGTGTTTTTTTTCAAGAAAATAAGGCCTGTGACAGCTATCGTTTTAAACATGTAAGTAACACCAAAAACCTTTGACTGCATCTTTGTTATTACATGACACAATGTAACAATAAAAAACAGTTTTAAAACTCTTTCAATACAAATTTTGTGATGTGTGATATTGATGTTCTTTCCATTGTATAGATCCAGAAACAGGACATAATATAATAATTCATTTATATATATATATTAATAAAAACTCCTTCAATACATGTGTTGTGTAAATTAATGTTCTTGCATTTGTATAGATCCAGGTATTGGGATTGCATGTTTGTATTCCTTTAGATAATTCTTTCTTTGTTTTTTACAGATAGTAAAACAGAATAACTGGTTACCCGATTCTTTAACACAAGCGGCAGGGATAGAGTTAGAGAAGTTGTCCATGTTAGGACCATTTCTTGGTTTATCATTGTTTGCTGAAGACAATGTGAGTTGGTAATTTAACAATAAAAACTAGCAGTGTAAAATATTATAGTAAAAAAGAAATTTCACGGTAGATGGTTTTGAATGCATTTTTCTATAACAAATACAATACAATTTTCAAGAAAGCATTCATTAAGCATTATTTGATTTAATGTAAAAGTTCCATTTGAAAGTGGCTATTGTGAAGTCTTCATACAATCATTTATTTGCTTTTGGAGTATCATCTTGCAGTTAATTTAGTTTTATGTCTAATGTAAATGGCATAAATAAAGGCAACAGTAGTATACCGCTGTTCAAAACTCGTAAATCGATGGACAAAAAACAAAATTGGGGCAACAAACCAAAAATGAGGGAAACTCATTAAATATAAGAGGAGAACAACAAATACAACATCAATACCAAACACATGAATCTGGGATAGTACCGTGACACATCTTATAGTTATGTGAATTCAAACTCAAATATAAGAGAAAAAACAAATGACACAATGGAAATGTAACACACACAGAAACAAACTATAATATAACAATGGCCTTATTCCTGACATGAAAGAAAATAATGGTGAGTTGAACCTGGTTATGTGGCATGCCAAACCTCCCTCTTTAATGGCAATGTTGAATATAACTTTGAAATGACACCATAACATTACAGGACTACAATACAAATAAATAGGAAAATGTATTAGACAAAGAAACACATGAATAATAGCATTATGTAGTAAAGGAGATCTGTAGTACATTTTTACACATTGTGACTTGGATGGAGAGTTTTCTCTTTGACGCATCTTTCTGTATATTTCAAAAAGGCAGCAGTTGAAATGACATATAAAATCAAAACAGAAAATATCATTTCAACAATCAGCCATATTCTAATATGTATCATGTCACAAATATATGTTGTATTTTTCCTATGTATTTAATGTACATGTATCATGATGTATGTGAATGGTATTGAACAATTTATATTTCAGACTAGAGTGGTAGAAAAATATTTTTCTGGCCATCAGTTAACACCCGACAATATCAGGATAACACAACAGTCATTACAACATGGCTTAGAGTTTGTACGAGTAAGTACACATCCACTACTTAATTTAAATGAGAAAACCAATGGACTAATTTTTAAATAAAAAAAAAAAGAACAAAAACAAATATGTTACACATCAAAAAACCACAACCACTGAATTACAGGCTCCTGACTTGGAACAGACATATATGCATATAGAATGTTCCATGGTTAAACATGTTAACGGGATACAAACCCTCCCCTTACCTGGGACAGTAGTGTTACAGAACAACATAGAAATAAACCATAAAAAGCAGTTGAAAAAGTCTTAACCCATCAGATAGATACAAATAGATAGTCTGCATAGAAAGTTATTTTCATGGGTGTAAAATTTCACGATTTTCATTGAATAAGGTATATAAAATATTCTGGGGGATCAAAACTTTTATCATTACCTTTGCATGTACTCTTTTAAATTGGCATAATTATACCCCCGCTTTGAAAAAGGGGGGTATACTGTTTTACCTCTGTCTGTCCGTCCGTCCATCAGTCCGTCCATCCGTCAGTCAGTCCGTCCCATGAAACTTTCGTCACATTTTTCTCAGGAACTACAATACAAGGATTTCTGAAATTTGGTTTCAGGGTTTATCTAAGTCAGGTATACCGTGTGATGCGTTTTCAGATTGATCACTTGACAACTTCCTGTTTACCGAACACTTGTATGATTTTACACATGATAGCCAAGTTGAAAATTTTCGTCACATTTTTCTCAGGAACTACAATACAAGGATTTCTGAAATTTGGTTTCAGGATTTATATAAGTCAGCTATACGGTGTGATGCGTTTTCAGATTCATCACTCGACAACTTCCTGTTTACCGAACACTTGCATATTTTTACACTATTAATATTATCCACTTGCGGCGGGGGTATCATCAGTGAGCAGTAGCTCGCAGTTTCACTTGTTTTTTTTGGCGATTTTATTCTATCCACAAAAGTAAGCAAAATTTTCTCCCTGCGAAAGTTACCCACTATACAGTTCATCTAACAAAAACACAGAGTGGACGTGGCTGCATACTTGTTAAACCCAACAACAAATAGACATTAAGTACAGACCTGAGAGTACTTACAGTTACTGACAGCTAGTTCAAAGTCATCAACAACTGATCATGCACCTAATATACATTTGTTTATGTAAATTTAGATGGATGTACTTTTTATTTATATAAATGTAAGGTTTTTATATATATTTTTATTAGTACAGTAGACTCCGGCCAATCGGATACCCAAAATGTCAGCTAAAAATATCCGATTGTCCGATATATTCAATTAGCCGATGAACGTATATTCCTCCAAGTTTGTTTTTTTAAATTGACAGACACAACCCTAAGATACCAATAGCTATTATAGCTGCTTTATTAATGGAAATTTGTAACTAATCTCAATGTTTTTTTCAGGTACAAGTTCGGATAAATCGGTTGATTGAGTAATAGATCGATCAGTTGATTACAATGTATTTTGTTTAACTGTCAGTCTGTTGATTTTTTAATTATGTGTTGATTATCTGAATAAAATATGTACCTCTTAAATAATGAGACTTGTTGTTTTTGCGTGATTTGTTTCATTTGTGTGTTAAAACAGGTAAAAGCTAAAAATAACTATGAATTCTCGGAAGTAGGCCACAGGTAAATCTATTAATAGCTTAAGAAGGTGATCGAACTCGGATCTAATTTTCTACAGTTTTTTATTTATGAAACACATTTCCATTTCAAGTAATACAACTACTTTTATGATTATAAAATTGGACATCAAGATGAGGAAAATTAATTTACTTTTCTATCATCTCTGCCGTGGTTCAAAATAAAAGGCTGAATATTATGTAAATTAGGAAAATGGCGTACATGTGTACAAGTTACATAATTCTATTTCACCTGGGATATGCTATTGACACACGATTCCTTATTTTTACACGGGACTTTTATATATATTTTAATAAATTGTTGAGAAAGAGGTACTTTTCATTCATATTTAATAATTATTGATGAACATCACGCACAGTTTATTATTTCTGTCGTGTCCTTGTTTGTGAAGTAAATGATAACGATCACATTTTGATAAACACATAACAAACACATCTTAGGCAAAATATAATATCAGATTCATAAAATAAACAAGACAACAAGAAGAAACATGTTTTATTTGACTATTAAAGATCGTTTTATTAATAAAATGAAACATTTCTGTACTGAAATTTTCTTAAACTTCGTAATGGCGCAACTTCCGGCTTCATTTCCTGTCAAGAAAAATATGAAATTATTTCAAAATATTCGATTGTACATGGTTTCACACATTTTTCATGAATATTCTTATCCAATTAGCCGATATATTCTAATAACCGATATTCGATTATCCGATGTATTTTGACTGAAATGTATAGGGAATGGTTCGGTGTTTTGAAATAATATTACAATAGCCGATATATTCGTTTAGCCAATATCCGATTAGGTGGAGTCTACTGTATATTGTCATAAATTTATTTTTCATATCAGCATATTATTATAATTTTTAAAATATTTATTTCAGAATGAATTATATAAGATAATGCATACTATTCTAGTCAACTCTGAGAGCAGAGATTCAGCCTTGTCTTTCATAGCCACAGCTTTAGAGAGAAACTCCAAAAAATCTCAAATACAGGTTAGTTTCATCTTACAGAACTATTTCAAGTGATGTTTATGTTAGTTTATTATAAACAGATTCCAAGATAGTTGCTGTTGTTTCTTATGGACAGTGCACAAACACTTTTTGCTTACTTGATCTTTATTGTTAGTGAGCTGTATGTTTATACCCCTGCTTTGGAACCCGCTTTGAAAAAGGGGGGTATACTGTTTACCTCTATCTGTCCGTCCCATGAATATTTTTGTCACATTTTTCTCAGAAACTACAATACAAGGATTTCTGAAATTTGGTTTCAGGATTTATACAAGTTGGCTATACCGTGTGATGTGTTTTCAGATTCATCATTCAACAACTTCCTGTTTACTGAACACTTGCATATTTTTACATCAGTGAGCAGTAGTTAGAAGTTTCACTTGTTTATTCTTTGAACTTTATAAATGGCATGTTACTTATTTCCGTGATATAATTTATTTTCCAGGTAGATGAGCGATATGTTGCAGGAGACGGCTTTATGTTGAATTTATTGTCAGTTTTACAGATGTTAACTGTCAATAAAATTAGTCTAGAAAAGGTTGGTAGCATATTCATATTAAGTATAAAGAAGATTGTTGGATTTTAATATGAAGTATGGTGGGCTGCTGCCAAAAAGTTATGTGCTTATTTGTCATGAAGGTACCACCATTAGGACCCTTATGAAGGTCAAATTTGATATTGTTGATGGTCACTTTTATTGTTCAAGAGTTATGGTCCTTGGTAGATTGGAAAATGGTAATTTATGGCCTTTCTGTGCATTAATTTATGAACTATTCAACTTATTCTTTCAAATTTTATTACATTGTTACAGAAGACATAATGGAGGTTAGTTTCGATATTTATGATTTTCTTTTTTACTGTTTTGAGAGTTATTGTCCTGGATAGATTAGGATATGTCACTGAATATAGTCTCCATGCAATAACTCATGAACCACTCCACTTATGTTTTTTCAAAGTTTGATATGTTGTTACTTCTAACATGTACCAGTTTGATGTTTACAATTTTAATTTTTACTGTTCATGCCATTTATCAATGTTATAAATACGATCCTTGATAGGTTTACATTATTTATAAAATGAGCGGAAGGTTTACTGTTGTCAATGTTAATGTGCAAGTTAATAATGGTGGTCCTAATGTGACAAATTCACTCTTTTTATAGGTAGATCCTTATTATCCATTTCATCCTAATTCCCGTGTCAGCATTAAGTCAGAAACGAGACTTCGAGCTCTACCTAATGATTGTGACAAGTGGACAGAAAAACTCAGTAAGTGATATTTATCTATTCTATTCTTTTAAGTACCGTATATTTTCGAAATTAAAGCGCATCGTTTTATAAGCCGCACAGCCGTTTTTAGGGGGGAAGATTGTTTTTGTCCTTACATAAAACGCACCTGAATATTAAGCGCACACTGAAGAAAACGTATATTTATTCTACTGACCTTAGAGTGTTATGAATGTTCACTCCGTAATATGTTTCATTTCTATTTTCAGATTGGTGAGAAAGATGAAAGTATTTTTGTATTTATTTATTTGTGTCAGAATTAAATAAAAAATGTTAATAAAATGATTATACTTTTCTCATTGTTTTACTGACGCCGTTTTGTTTGTTGTTGTTTTTTTGTCAACAATGGCCATGTGTCTACAGCGTGGGTGTCTATTGATCATTTGTGGACTTATTGTTTTGATTGAAATTAATTCTTTGGTGATTGCTTGTAAATTGTTTGAATTGGAATCAATAATTTTAATTATTCTTGCAAATGTATTCATTAAAGGTCACTCAAGCCATAAAACTGCCATCGTTTACCTTGATGATTACGTAACTACCTGTAAGATGTTTACAGGTCACAATAAGTTGTGAAGAAAAAATTGTCAAATAAAATATCGAGAGAATTTTATTGTTGTTTATAAAATAAAAGTTGAAGTTTAAGATAGCCCTAAACATTTTTCAATTTAAACTTGGTTAAAAACTACGACACAATCCAATTTGATTTCTGCAAGGTCATTGTCTATTTTTAACTGAAAGTGAGATGGGGCACGGAAAGGGGAATTCATATAAGACGGCGAGATATAAAACTTGTCTGTTGTTTATCATAACTAAATAAAGTTTAATGGTGAAAATAGTGTGATATATTTTTTAGAAGTGTTATATTTAACACGATTTTCTTTTGAGTACTTCATAGAAATAAAATATGCATAGAATTAGAAAATAAAGATCGATAATTTTAGCACATTTTTATCTTTTTTAATAATTTACGTTCTATAGAGAAAAGATTAATTAAATAGAAGATAGAATAAATATTTTTTTGTAAAAAAATGAAATTTGTTAAATCATATTTATTTGCAATAGTTAAAAAAGATTTGGTTCATTAGATAGGCGTGGAAGGCGTGGTCATTGTTTAAAAAAACATTGAAGCCAGTTTTCTCAAATGTTTTTGAAAACCAATAATTTAAAGGCTATTCTAAAACAATGCGCAATATTAAGAATTTTTAAGAGAAAAAAATTGGACGATCTCACTTGTTCCAATGAAAATTATTTTATGTCATACGTTAGTTTTCAACCCAAGCCGAGATTTGTAATATAATGTCCATTTTTTTATAATGAATATAGTTTCAAAAATGCCACCGAGAAAGAGTTATACCGCCACTTTCAAGCTAGAGGCCGTGAAATATGCTAAAGAGAATGGCAACCGAGCTGCCGCTCGCAACTACACCATCAATGAGTCCATGGTTCGCTCCTGGAGAAAACAAGAAGACCAACTTAGACTGACTAAGAAATCTAAGCGTGCCAACAGGGGTCACAAGGCAAGGTGGCCTGCCCTAGAAGACAAGGTTGAGAGCTGGATCCTAGAACAGAGAGCATCACTTCGTGGTGTCAGTACTACACAGATACGTCTGAAGGCCATTGCCGCTGCCAAGGAGCTCAACATAGTAGATTTCCAAGGTGGCCCTTCCTGGTGCTTACGTTTTATGCGCAGGAAACAGTTATCCATTAGATCCAGAACAACCGTTTGCCAGACTCTTCCTGCCGACTTCGAAGAGAAACTTGTCAACTTCAGAGCGTACTGCATAGACAAAGTTGCTGACTTCAACATTAGTCCAGACTCAGTCATCAACATGGACGAGGTCCCCCTTACTTTTGACATGCCACTTAATAGAACAGTTGAGAAACGTGGTACAAAAACCATTAGCATCAAGACCACCGGGCACGAAAAAGCAAGCTTCACCTGTGTACTATCGTGTACTGCCTCTGGGTTCCTCTTACCACCAATGCTCATCTTCAAAAGAAAAACCATGCCTAAAGAGAACTTCCCAAAAGGCATCATCATCAAAGTCAACGAAAAGGGGTGGATGGACAACGAGATGATGAAATCCTGGGTCACAGAATGCTATGTCAAACGTCCAGGTGGTTTTTTCCACACCAGAAGAGCCCTCCTCGTCATGGACAGCATGAGAGCCCATATCACCAAAGAAGTGAAAGATGTTTTAGAGACAGTTAACACCACTCCAGCAGTCATACCCGGTGGAATGACAAAGTTATTGCAACCATTAGACATCAGTGTCAACCACACCTTCAAGATGCGTATGAGAAGCCAGTGGGAAGAGTGGATGACCTCCGGGGAAAAGTCCTTTACAGCAACAGGAAGACTTCGTCGTGCCACACTAGCAGAAGTAGCTACATGGGTTGTGGACTCAGCAAAGTCTGTACCTAAGTCATGTGTCGTAAACGGGTTCAAGAAAGCTGAAATATTCGCTTACAAAGAAGATGCTCCAATGGTTGAGTCCGATTCTGAGAGTGAAGACGATGAGCCTCTCATCAACATGGATACCAGAATCACACCAGAGTTAGCAGAGCTATTCCATTCCGACACAGAAGATGAAGACTTTGATGGTTTCAGTGACTCAGAAGACTAGATAGCATCACTTTAAGAACATTTGTGCTGAATACAAACTTTTAGTGCTTTTCCTAAAGATAATAATTTATTGTGCTTGACTTGTTATGTTTATATCTAATTTATTTGTTTTTGTTGAACTTGTCTTAGCATATTAAATTATGAAACTGAATTATTATTTTTTATTTCAAATATCTGAATATGCGAGGTTACAATATTTCATCAAAGTATTTCATTTTGAAACACAATAAAACAACAAGCAGTTACTCCTCAATAGTATATCCTGTATGGTGCCTCTTTTCACACACGGTTTATCGTTCTTTGTTTGTGTAATACCTGAGTTCATTTCAACACATGGTTATCATCACCTTCGTTTTTTAAAAGAAACTTGGAACATTGGAAATAAACAATCACTGTCTTTATTATTTCATATAGAAGAAAATTAAATATGATTTTTCAACAACATTAAAAAATTTAAACAACAAACAGTCGCATCTTCTAGGTGAATACACAAATAATATCCTTTATGGTACCTCTTTACAAACACGGTTATCTCTCTTTGTTTATGTAACATTTCGATTCATTTGAACACATGGTTGTCAACTTCGTAAACAAAGAATGAAATAAAGAACAAATGATCAAGTAAATATATTTATTCATGACAAAATAAAGCACATCAACAGTTTATAAAGTCACTGCAAGTACTTGACAATCTTCTGACGATCTCCATAAAAAATCCATAGATATTTTTTTCACGCTTGTCCCTGAAACACAACAAAAATACATACATAAAGCGCATCTGAGTATAACACGCAGGGTCAATGACAGAAAAAAAATCCCGCGGCTTATTTACCGATTTTAACGGTAGTCATTATTTTACATGTACCGTCTTGTTTTAAACAGTGAATCAAAGTTAGGTCATCAATGCTTTCTAATTACCAATAGCTATAAAGCAAGCAAAAATTGTTCAATGTGATCAAGTATTTATCAGCATGTATATATATATAGTCTCTATCTATAATACATTTTTTATACTGGTTGTTTTTGATTAAAAAAAAATTAAGGAAGGAAGAAATTTTTTCACCTAAAAAGATCATTGATTTTTAAAATTATATATCGTGTATATAATTAGTAGTTTGATGTATCAACTTAACATGAAGTATTTTTAGTTATCTACAACCTTTATTCATATCAACATAGGGATAGTTAGTGAGATGATTCAGAAATCCTTTTCATAGAATCTTTTACAGCTCTCACTCTAAATTACAACCAATAATATTCATTTTAGAATAAAGACAAATTCATTTATCGATTATTTTTTTTCAAAATATTTGTTTAATGAAAAAATATTTAAACCTGCTCGTTGTATTTTTCTCCAGAATCTGAGAAGAAGCCCCCATGGCAGGATCCTAAGTTTCCTACAGAGTGTTTCTTTGTGACGTTACACTGTCATCATCTCTCTATTGTACCTGCCACACGACGTTATCAACAAAGGTTAAAGGCCATTAGGGATGTCAGTCGTATGGTGGATGAACTAGAGAACACAGAACCAATATGGAGTAAACTACCTAATGCTGCTAGAAATAAAGAACTTCTAAAGAAATGGAAATCTCAGGTCCAGGTATGGGGTCTTATATCTCTGATAGAAATAAAGAAGTTCTTAAAAAATGGAAATCTCAGGTCCAGGTATGGCTCTTATATCTTTGATAGAAATAAAGAACTTCTAAAGAAATGGAAATCTCAGGTCCAGGTATGCATATGGGGTCTTTATAACTCTGCTAGAAATAAAGAACTTCTAGTGTTAAATTTTATTCAAGTAGACCTACTACTTCAGGACCATTTACTTTACTTTGTTGAATATTTAAATTTCTGTTTCATGTATTATATCCATAAGTTCTATGAAAATTGAGGTCCAATGAATAGTAATGAATCAACAGTATCCTTAAATCTAAACACAACCAACTATCCTTAGCATTACATCTGTAATTATTGGGATAATAAGGTTTATATATTATTTTATATTACAGAGACTAAATAAAAGTAAACTTTGTGCTGATGCTGCTGTGTTAGATGAATCTCTGTTAAGAAGATGTTTACAATTCTATGAAGTACATTCTGATTACATGTTAAAAGTAGCCGATCCTAAAAGTTCAGGGTAAACAATAGTTTTGTTCTAGACTTTATTTGTTATTAAAAAAAGAAGCCTATATGATAAAGAAATAAATGCATACTTTGTGTAGTCATCAAGTTAATTACAATATTTATCTAACCCTCTGTTGTTGCTGTATATATTAGTCCCAATATTATCAGTCAAAGCTTTATTTAAATCAAATCAAATCATTTTATTTCCTAATTAAAGGGCCCTTAACGGCATATCAATTACAAACAAGAAAGTAGTACACAAACATTTACATACATCATTTTAGAAAAAAACAATTATTAATATAACATGTACATAAATAAACAATTTGTGAGAGCGCTGCAAGTGTGCAAGAAAGATAACTCCAATCTAAATTGACACTAAGAATAAAAACCTATATTTTCTGTTTCAATTCATCTATTTATCTATTTTAGAGTAACCCTACCACTTCCCTCAGACGTCCCCATGCAGTTTGCTGCTTTACCAGATTTTTACATAGAAGATTTGGCAGAATTCTTACAGTTTATTCTTCAGTAAGTTGTAAAGATCAACCTTTACAAATGTATCAATATTTAAATTCTCTAAGGTAGATCAGGTTTGGGTTTAAAAATATTTTACCAAGTATTATTTTAAAAATATACAAAGGACACTTCTTATCCTTAAAATTAAATGATTAAAGTCCAAAAAAATCTTTTAGTGTATTTGAAATGTTCAGTGAAAATTCTTTCATAATTAATCAATGGCAGATAATCATATAGAATTTAACAGTTTGTGTTTTCAAGAACATCAGGTCAGGTCCCCTTATTTGAATTGGAAATTTTAAGTTCATTGTATTACATCAGTAACTATGACAACAGAAACAGAAGTAATTTCAGTAGTAAGTATGACAACTTATAGTATTTGTATTGTTATAGATATGTACCCCATGTGGCAGACGATCCCTCTATGGACAGAATTCTACACTTGTTGGTAGTATTAGTGTGTAGCAGTAATTATATTGGAAACCCATATCTGATCGCTAAACTAGTAGAAGTTATCTTTGTGATGAACCCTGCCGTACAACCCCGGAGTCAGAGTCTCAATGAGAAATTTTTAATGCATCCATTAGCTTTACAACATTTAGTTCCAGCTCTCATGAACTTTTATACAGGTATGTAATTTAGATCCTCACTTGTAACAAAACAAAAATGTGGTATGTTTGTCCATTAAGCCTCTTGTCTATTTTGCCAGGGTTGACTTCCAATCTCCTGTCTAATTTTTCTAAAAAAAACTACTGGATGATACTGTAAACTTATTTTTGCTGACACTTTGTTACAGGTTTAGCACTTTCTAGCCCATTTCGCGGAAATTTAATTTCATGAATCTTAAATTTACTTAATGTAGTTTAGTAAGGAAACTTGCAAATTTTACATATTCGCAAATTTTTCTACTTGTAAAAGTTGCAAATATTAGTTTACAGCAATGGATATTGATACTTTAGTTATATTCTTCAAGTTGTACAATCAATGATAATGTATGACTCAAGAGGTACATGTAATCTTCTTAAGCTCTTGCTTTAGTCCTTCAACTTATGTTCATCAAACACAATCCAAGGGCTTGTTTATAAGAAGTTGTGGTATGATTGACAATGTGACAACCCTCCACAAGATACCAAATGAAGCAGAAATTAACAATTGGTCACTTTAAGAGTTCTGAAGTCAAAAAGTCTGCTACACATCCAGAACACCATATACTCAAAATTTAACCCTAATAATTAAAATTATCTTTATCTATCTGAAATCTATGACTACTTTATTTTTTGTTATTCAGCAGTGACTAGAAGAGAACTTTAAATAAACTTTTGATTTAAATATTTCAGATATTGAGTCTACAGGAGCTAGCAGTGAATTCTATGATAAGTTTGCTATAAGATATCATCTAAGTATTATACTAAAAGTAATGTGGACAATACCAGCTCATCAGAACAGAATGATAGAGGAAGCCAAGTAAGTATTTTCTTTGTGATTAAATGATTTAATGGGGGACCACTACTTGTATGCCAATGATAAGTTGGTTTGCTATTTCACATTTGGTATACTGTTTAACATTTGGTATGCTGATTGATATTTAGCATACAGTTGTATATCATTTACAAGCCTTATTTCCAAAGCAGAGGTGGATTTAGGGGGCCCGGACCCCCCTTTATTGGAAAAAATTTGGTTGCTTATATAGGGAATCACTTAAGCATGACTGAAGTGGGCCCCCTCTTAGGCAGTCAATGGGCCCCACTTATGAAAATTTCAGGACCCGCCACTGCATAGAATTACATAACCACTTTTCTCATCAAACTAAAGTTTGTATTACGGTCAGTTTAAAGAGAATCGCTTATGATTAGTCAATTGTATTTGGTATGCAGTTGTATCAACTTTGGTATATTTTATTTCCACAGAAGATATTTGGCCCTGTATCTCCAGTCTTGATTGTTTTCCATTATTTACATCTTACTATTTTATAAACATTTCTTATTATAATGAATTCATCGATGATAGGTAAACCATTTGTAAAAACCTTAACATGTTTAAGTTTTATTTTTAGGAAAGGCAAGTCATTTGTAAAATTCGTTAACATGTTAATGAATGATACAACGTTTTTGTTGGATGAAAGTTTGGACTGTTTAAAACGTATTCATGAAATTCAAGAGGCATTAGAAAATACAGAAGAATGGGAGAAACAGTCAAGGGTAAGATAGTAGTAATATTATTTAGTAAATTCAAGAGGCATTAGACAATACAGTAGAATGGGAGAAACAGTCAAGGGTAAGAAAGTAGTAATATTATTTAGTAAATTCAAGAGGCATTAGAAAATACAGACGAATGGGAGAAACAGTCAAGGGTAAGATAGTAGTGATATTATTTAGTAAATTCAAGAGGCATTAGAAAATACAGTAGAATGGGAGAAACAATCAAGGGTAAGATAGTAGTAATATTATTTAGTAAATTCAAGAGGCATTAGACAATACAGTAGAATGGGAGAAACAGTCAAGGGTAAGAAAGAAGTAATATTATTTAGTAAATTCAAGAGGCATTAGAAAATACAGAAGAATGGGAGAAACAGTCAAGGGTAAGAAAGAAGTAATATTATTTAGTAAATTCAAGAGGCATTAGAAAATACAGAAGAATGGGAGAAACAGTCAAGGGTAAGATAGTAGTAATATTATTTAGTAAATTCAAGAGGCATTAGAAAATACAGAAGAATGGGAGAAACAGTCAAGGGTAAGAAAGTAGTAATATTATTTAGTAAATTCAAGAGGCATTAGAAAATACAGTAGAATGGGAGAAACAATCAAGGGTAAGATAGTAGTAATATTATTTAGGGGAGAAACAGTCAAGGGTAAGAAAGTAGTAATATTATTTAGTAAATTCAAGAGGCATTAGAAAATACAGTAGAATGGGAGAAACAGTCAAGGGTAAGAAAGTAGTAATATTATTTAGTAAATTCAAGAGGCATTAGAAAATACAGAAGAATGGGAGAAACAGTCAAGGGTAAGATAGTAGTAATATTATTTAGTAAATTCAAGAGGCATTAGAAAATACAGACGAATGGGAGAAACAGTCAAGGGTAAGATAGTAGTAATATTATTTAGTAAATTCAAGAGGCATTAGAAAATACAGAAGAATGGGAGAAACAATCAAGGGTAAGAAAGTAGTAATATTATTTAGTAAATTCAAGAGGCATTAGAAAATACAGAAGAATGGGAGAAACAGTCAAGGGTAAGATAGTAGTAATATTATTTAGTAAATTCAAGAGGCATTAGAAAATACAGAAGAATGGGAGAAACAATCAAGGGTAAGAAAGTAGTAATATTATTTAGTAAATTCAAGAGGCATTAGAAAATACAGAAGAATGGGAGAAACAGTCCAGGGTAAGATAGTAGTAATATTATTTAGTAAATTCAAGAGGCATTAGAAAATACAGAAGAATGGGAGAAACAGTCAAGGGTAAGATAGTAGTAATATTATTTAGTAAATTCAAGAGGCATTAGAAAATACAGAAGAATGGGAGAAACAGTCAAGGGTAAGAAAGTAGTAATATTATTTAGTAAATTCAAGAGGCATTAGAAAATACAGAAGAATGGGAGAAACAGTCAAGGGTAAGAAAGTAGTAATATTATTTAGTAAATTCAAGAGGCATTAGAAAATACAGAAGAATGGGAGAAACAGTCAAGGGTAAGAAAGTAGTAATATTATTTAGTAAATTCAAGAGGCATTAGAAAATACAGAAGAATGGGAGAAACAGTCAAGGGTAAGAAAGTAGTAATACTATTTAGTAAATTCAAGAGGCATTAGAAAATACAGACGAATGGGAGAAACAGTCAAGGGTAAGAAAGTAGTAATATTATTTAGTAAATTCAAGAGGCATTAGAAAATACAGAAGAATGGGAGAAACAGTCGAGGGTAAGATAGTAGTAATATTATTTAGTAAATTCAAGAGGCATTAGAAAATACAGAAGAATGGGAGAAACAGTCGAGGGTAAGATAGTAGTAATATTATTTAGTAAATTCAAGAGGCATTAGAAAATACAGAAGAATGGGAGAAACAATCAAGGGTAAGAAAGTAGTAATATTATTTAGTAAATTCAAGAGGCATTAGAAAATACAGAAGAATGGGAGAAACAGTCAAGGGTAAGATAGTAGTAATATTATTTAGTAAATTCAAGAGGCATTAGAAAATACAGAAGAATGGGAGAAACAGTCGAGGGTAAGAAAGTAGTAATATTATTTAGTAAATTCAAGAGGCATTAGAAAATACAGAAGAATGGGAGAAACAATCAAGGGTAAGAAAGTAGTAATATTATTTAGTAAATTCAAGAGGCATTAGAAAATACAGACGAATGGGAGAAACAATCAAGGGTAAGAAAGTAGTAATATTATTTAGTAAATTCAAGAGGCATTAGAAAATACAGAAGAATGGGAGAAACAGTCCAGGGTAAGAAAGTAGTAATATTATTTAGTAAATTCAAGAGGCATTAGAAAATACAGACGAATGGGAGAAACAGTCAAGGGTAAGATAGTAGTAATATTATTTAGTAAATTCAAGAGGCATTAGAAAATACAGACGAATGGGAGAAACAATCAAGGGTAAGAAAGTAGTAATATTATTTAGTAAATTCAAGAGGCATTAGAAAATACAGACGAATGGGAGAAACAATCAAGGGTAAGATAGTAGTAATATTATTTAGTAAATTCAAGAGGCATTAGAAAATACAGAAGAATGGGAGAAACAGTCAAGGGTAAGAAATTAGTAATATTATTTAGTAAATTCAAGAGGCATTAGAAAATACAGAAGAATGGGAGAAACAGTCGAGGGTAAGAAAGTAGTAATATTATTTAGTAAATTCAAGAGGCATTAGAAAATACAGAAGAATGGGAGAAACAGTCAAGGGTAAGAAATTAGTAATATTATTTAGTAAATTCAAGAGGCATTAGAAAATACAGAAGAATGGGAGAAACAGTCAAGGGTAAGAAATTAGTAATATTATTTAGTAAATTCAAGAGGCATTAGAAAATACAGTAGAATGGGAGAAACAGTCAAGGGTAAGATAGTAGTAATATTATTTAGTAAATTCAAGAGGCATTAGAAAATACAGAAGAATGGGAGAAACAGTCAAGGGTAAGAAAGTAGTAATATTATTTAGTAAATTCAAGAGGCATTAGAAAATACAGAAGAATGGGAGAAACAGTCAAGGGTAAGAAAGTAGTAATATTATTTAGTAAATTCAAGAGGCATTAGAAAATACAGAAGAATGGGAGAAACAGTCCAGGGTAAGAAAGTAGTAATATTATTTAGTAAATTCAAGAGGCATTAGACAATACAGAAGAATGGGAGAAACAGTCAAGGGTAAGAAAGTAGTAATATTATTTAGTAAATTCAAGAGGCATTAGAAAATACAGACGAATGGGAGAAACAGTCAAGGGTAAGATAGTAGTAATATTATTTAGTAAATTCAAGAGGCATTAGAAAATACAGTAGAATGGGAGAAACAATCAAGGGTAAGATAGTAGTAATATTATTTAGTAAATTCAAGAGGCATTAGACAATACAGTAGAATGGGAGAAACAGTCAAGGGTAAGAAAGTAGTAATATTATTTAGTAAATTCAAGAGGCATTAGAAAATACAGAAGAATGGGAGAAACAATCAAGGGTAAGATAGTAGTAATATTATTTAGTAAATTCAAGAGGCATTAGAAAATACAGAAGAATGGGAGAAACAGTCAAGGGTAAGATAGTAGTAATATTATTTAGTAAATTCAAGAGGCATTAGAAAATACAGTAGAATGGGAGAAACAATCAAGGGTAAGATAGTAGTAATATTATTTAGTAAATTCAAGAGGCATTAGAAAATACAGACGAATGGGAGAAACAGTCAAGGGTAAGATAGTAGTGATATTATTTAGTAAATTCAAGAGGCATTAGAAAATACAGTAGAATGGGAGAAACAATCAAGGGTAAGATAGTAGTAATATTATTTAGTAAATTCAAGAGGCATTAGAAAATACAGACGAATGGGAGAAACAGTCAAGGGTAAGATAGTAGTGATATTATTTAGTAAATTCAAGAGGCATTAGAAAATACAGAAGAATGGGAGAAACAATCAAGGGTAAGATAGTAGTAATATTATTTAGTAAATTCAAGAGGCATTAGAAAATACTGAAGAATGGGAGAAACAATCAAGGGTAAGAAAGTAGTAATATTATTTAGTAAATACAGAAGAATGGGAGAAACAGTCCAGGGTAAGATAGTAGTAATATTATTTAGTAAATTCAAGAGGCATTAGAAAATACAGAAGAATGGGAGAAACAGTCAAGGGTAAGATAGTAGTAATATTATTTAGTAAATTCAAGAGGCATTAGAAAATACAGAAGAATGGGAGAAACAGTCAAGGGTAAGATAGTAGTAATATTATTTAGTAAATTCAAGAGGCATTAGAAAATACTGAAGAATGGGAGAAACAGTCAAGGGTAAGATAGTAGTAATATTATTTAGTAAATTCAAGAGGCATTAGAAAATACAGTAGAATGGGAGAAACAGTCAAGGGTAAGAAAGTAGTAATATTATTTAGTAAATTCAAGAGGCATTAGAAAATACAGACGAATGGGAGAAACAGTCAAGGGTAAGATAGTAGTAATATTATTTAGTAAATTCAAGAGGCATTAGAAAATACAGACGAATGGGAGAAACAGTCAAGGGTAAGATAGTAGTAATATTATTTAGTAAATTCAAGAGGCATTAGAAAATACAGAAGAATGGGAGAAACAGTCAAGGGTAAGAAAGAAGTAATATTATTTAGTAAATTCAAGAGGCATTAGAAAATACAGACGAATGGGAGAAACTGTCAAGGGTAAGATAGTAGTAATATTATTTAGTAAATTCAAGAGGTATTAGAAAATACAGAAGAATGGGAGAAACAGTCAAGGGTAAGATAGTAGTAATATTATTTAGTAAATTCAAGAGGCATTAGAAAATACAGAAGAATGGGAGAAACAGTCAAGGGTAAGATAGTAGTAATATTATTTAGTAAATTCAAGAGGCATTAGAAAATACAGACGAATGGGAGAAACAGTCCAGGGTAAGAAAGTAGTAATATTATTTAGTAAATTCAAGAGGCATTAGAAAATACAGAAGAATGGGAGAAACAGTCCAGGGTAAGAAAGTAGTAATATTATTTAGTAAATTCAAGAGGCATTAGAAAATACAGAAGAATGGGAGAAACAGTCCAGGGTAAGAAAGTAGTAATATTATTTAGTAAATTCAAGAGGCATTAGAAAATACAGAAGAATGGGAGAAACAGTCAAGGGTAAGATAGTAGTAATATTATTTAGTAAATTCAAGAAGCATTAGAAATATTCAAGAGGCATTAGAAAATACAGAAGAATGGGAGAAACAGTCAAGGGTAAGAAAGTAGTAATATTATTTAGTAAATTCAAGAGGCATTAGAAAATACAGAAGAATGGGAGAAACAGTCAAGGGTAAGAAAGTAGTAATATTATTTAGTAAATTCAAGAGGCATTAGAAAATACAGAAGAATGGGAGAAACAGTCAAGGGTAAGATAGTAGTAATATTATTTAGTAAATTCAAGAGGCATTAGAAAATACAGAAGAATGGGAGAAACAGTCAAGGGTAAGATAGTAGTAATATTATTTAGTAAATTCAAGAGGCATTAGAAAATACAGACGAATGGGAGAAACAATCAAGGGTAAGAAAGTAGTAATATTATTTAGTAAATTCAAGAGGCATTAGAAAATACAGAAGAATGGGAGAAACAGTCGAGGGTAAGAAAGTAGTGATATTATTTAGTAAATTCAAGAGGCATTAGAAAATACAGACGAATGGGAGAAACAATCAAGGGTAAGATAGTAGTAATATTATTTAGTAAATTCAAGAGGCATTAGAAAATACAGACGAATGGGAGAAACAATCAAGGGTAAGAAAGTAGTAATATTATTTAGTAAATTCAAGAGGCATTAGAAAATACAGAAGAATGGGAGAAACAGTCAAGGGTAAGATAGTAGTAATATTATTTAGTAAATTCAAGAGGCATTAGAAAATACAGAAGAATGGGAGAAACAGTCGAGGGTAAGATAGTAGTAATATTATTTAGTAAATTCAAGAGGCATTAGAAAATACAGAAGAATGGGAGAAACAGTCAAGGGTAAGATAGTAGTAATATTATTTAGTAAATTCAAGAGGCATTAGAAAATACAGAAGAATGGGAGAAACAGTCCAGGGTAAGAAAGTAGTAATATTATTTAGTAAATTCAAGAGGCATTAGAAAATACAGAAGAATGGGAGAAACAGTCAAGGGTAAGATAGTAGTAATATTATTTAGTAAATTCAAGAGGCATTAGAAAATACAGTAGAATGGGAGAAACAGTCAAGGGTAAGAAAGTAGTAATATTATTTAGTAAATTCAAGAGGCATTAGAAAATACAGAAGAATGGGAGAAACAGTCAAGGGTAAGAAAGTAGTAATATTATTTAGTAAATTCAAGAGGCATTAGAAAATACAGTAGAATGGGAGAAACAATCAAGGGTAAGATAGTAGTAATATTATTTAGGGGAGAAACAGTCAAGGGTAAGAAAGTAGTAATATTATTTAGGGGAGAAACAGTCAAGGGTAAGAAAGTAGTAATATTATTTAGTAAATTCAAGAGGCATTAGAAAATACAGTAGAATGGGAGAAACAGTCAAGGGTAAGAAAGTAGTAATATTATTTAGTAAATTCAAGAGGCATTAGAAAATACAGTAGAATGGGAGAAACAATCAAGGGTAAGATAGTAGTAATATTATTTAGGGGAGAAACAGTCAAGGGTAAGAAAGTAGTAATATTATTTAGGGGAGAAACAGTCAAGGGTAAGAAAGTAGTAATATTATTTAGTAAATTCAAGAGGCATTAGAAAATACAGTAGAATGGGAGAAACAATCAAGGGTAAGATAGTAGTAATATTATTTAGGGGAGAAACAGTCAAGGGTAAGAAAGTAGTAATATTATTTAGGGGAGAAACAGTCAAGGGTAAGAAAGTAGTAATATTATTTAGTAAATTCAAGAGGCATTAGAAAATACAGTAGAATGGGAGAAACAGTCAAGGGTAAGAAAGTAGTAATATTATTTAGTAAATTCAAGAGGCATTAGAAAATACAGTAGAATGGGAGAAACAGTCAAGGGTAAGAAAGTAGTAATATTAATTAGTAAATTCAAGAGGCATTTGAAAATACAGACGAATGGGAGAAACAGTCAAGGGTAAGAAAGTAGTAATATTATTTAGTAAATTCAAGAGGCATTAGAAAATACAGTAGAATGGGAGAAACAGTCAAGGGTAAGAAATTAGTAATATTATTTAGTAAATTCAAGAGGCATTAGACAATACAGAAGAATGGGAGAAACAGTCAAGGGTAAGATAGTAGTAATATTATTTAGTAAATTCAAGAGGCATTAGAAAATACAGAAGAATGGGAGAAACAGTCAAGGGTAAGAAAGTAGTAATATTATTTAGTAAATTCAAGAGGCATTAGAAAATACAGAAGAATGGGAGAAACAATCAAGGGTAAGAAAGTAGTAATATTATTTAGTAAATTCAAGAGGCATTAGAAAATACAGACGAATGGGAGAAACAGTCAAGGGTAAGAAAGTAGTAATATTAATTAGTAAATGGGAATTAAACAGTTACGACTCACAATATATTGTTGAATTATTTTGTCTGAGCTAAATGTCCACCTGGCTCAAATATATTATGGAAGCCCTGACTGACTTATAATGTATTGTTGAATTATTCTACCTGAATTATATGTCCAGAGTTATTGAAATATATTATAGTTATTGGTAGGGTCCACTTTATATAAGTAGCCACAAAGAGATACTTTTTCTGTCACCTGTACCACACTTTATGTAAATTCACAATTAAAAAACAGATATCAACTAAAATTTCAAACTTTTCTTTTTAATTATATAAATATTGGAATCTGTTACTTTTTTTTTTGTGGGTGATTTTTGGGGTTACCTGTTAAAAAAACCATTGTGCTTATATTACAGATGAAACATGTCTTCCCTGAAAAAAAACTTGCATCATTTTACACAATTATCATTGATTCAAGAAAGATACGCATAAAACTCAGGATTTATGTTAATACTTTAATGTCTACTTTGTATTTGAATTAATTTTCAATTGCTAGATTAAATATTCAATTGCCAGATTTTATGTCAGGTTGGATAGGAAACAGTGGGTCAATTATGTCTATGATGCACAGGAAAAAATTAGGGAGATGGTTGCTAAGATAAGAGTTTTCATGGATTTTGTATTTTCAGGAGCAGCAACAATCACGACAACGACAACTAGCCATGGATGAGAAGCAATGCCGATCTTACCTCACCCTGGCCACAGAAACAGTTGATATGTTCCACTATCTTACACAGAAAATTATTGGTCCTTTTCTGGACTCAGTAAGTCTTGATTAAATCTTGCCATCTTTTTTAATACATGGGTCGTTAAAAATGGGTGCTCCTGTTGTTAATTTTTTTAATGTTAAACTTATTTGCTTGGTAAGCGATAAAAGCTCCTTGGAGCCTCTAATTTAAAGAAGTCCTGTAGGTTCTTTGAAGGATTCATTCTGTGTTCTATTGAATAAACAAATAAAAAGATGGGAGCTCTATTTTAATTTATGATCATTTTACTAATTCCAGCATCTAGATGCCATACATCTATACATCTGTTGTTGAATGTTTTATTAACATTTCAGATTAGTAAATGTCTTTAACCTTTCTTTGTAATCTCTATATGTGACGAAGTATTGACAAATGTGTTTTATTTCAACCTCCTTTCTAATTTTAGCATTTAGGGGACAGACTGGCAGCTATGTTAAATTTTAACCTGCAACAGCTATGTGGGTCAAAGTGTAAAAACTTAAAGGTGAAAAACCCAGAGAAATATGGATGGGAACCTAAAAAACTGCTGGATAGTTTAACCGATATATATCTACATTTAGACTGTGATGATTTTGCTAAAACTATAGCTAATGATGAAGTAAGGAATAATAAGAAAGTTTTTGGTCTCTTCATAGCTGTCTGTTCGGTGTGAGTGATGGCTCCATGTTGAAGACTGTACTTTGAACTATAATGGTTTACTTTTACAAATTATTACTTGGATAGAGAGTTGACACTCATACCACATCTTCTTATATTTATTATACAAGTGTTTGTTGGCACTTGCAAAGAACAGATCAGTCATATGTACTTTGTACCATTTCTTGTAATAAAATGACACAACATTATATTCATAGAGGAATACATGCATAAAGTAATTCTGATTAGAAACTTCAATGGGAATATATTTACATTTATAATTTGGAAGCTCACTGTAAAGTGTAGAAAAGCTATCAAGGGAGACAATAGATACATCAAGAATGTAGTTAAAATAGACATTGATCATATGTGAAGTAATATTATTGCTACACAGTGATTATTCCACATTTCATAAATATCTGTTTTTCAAAAATCATAGAACTTTCTTACTAAGTCGCTGCAGGTTCTGTCTATATACAGTTATCAACACATTTGTAAGGGTTACATACCTATATCTTTTATTGGAAACCTATCAGCTGGGAAAACAATAATTTGTTTGTCCAATTAAAACAGACAACCATTTAGTCAAAACAGATAAGAAATAGACAAACAACAATGACTGGACATTACACATCATTATCTTATGTACAATACTATTCTATCTGCAAATCATTGAACATGATTTAATGGACAAGACCAGTATTTATATATTGTATGCAAAACTAATTCAGGTTAAATATGGGTATATTAAACAATAAGCCTGATTAGCTATGATGACACTTTTCTGTTGACATCACTGTTGCTTGACATTTCCTAACCGAGAATACCATTAAATCAAGTATATATTCAACACTGTGCCATAACTTATCTCTAATTTGGAAATTTCTGTAAATTGACTAGAAAATGTATGAAGATATAAGATAAAAAAAGTTTTTTCTACCCCTAGACATTAAAGACCTGACCAAGATCATGTTCTGAAATGTAATTGATTTCATATATAAATGGGTCAGCTATCTGTCAGTTTCATTAGAATTGAGATAACAATATTGTATTTAAGCTTTGACAGCACCAATTGGTGATTTGATGGTCACAAATACCCGTTAACCTGCTGCGCTAAAATATCAACAGAAAAACTTAAAATTAAGGAATAACAGTACTATAGTTGAAGAGTTGCCACAGTCAATTGTAGATTTGCTGGTCGCAAATCCAGTTTTACTGGCGACGCTAGCAGAGACAGTAAAACCGAGATTTGTGACCGTCAAATCAAAATTGACGGTGGCAACTCTTCAACTACAGTACTGTTATTCCAATTCTAATGCATTACAAAAAGAAAAAATACGATAAAACCTGAAAAAATGTCTTAATTTGACAAATAGAAAAAACTGCGCGAAACTTCATGAATGATATTGGTACAAAGACGTCAGGCTAAAAATGACGTCATAAAAATGAAACTTACAAACTGGAGGTTATTACGTTACCTGTATGCTTCAAATTTGGATAAAATTACATTAAAACCGTGAATTTGAGGTGTTGTTTTATTTTCGATTATATAGTAGTAATCAAACGTTTGTTGATTCAATCAATTTAAAATGGCGGATCCCTCCTTAGTTATGCCTAGTCAACTGTGGATTTAACGGCAACTTTCAGCCAATGAAAAAAATTGTGACATCCAAATTGCATTAGAATCACTAATTGATGTCACTGGAGCATAAAATACAATACAGTTATATCCTAAACAGAAAGAATCTAAATACATTTTACAATGAGTGTAACTGCTTTGGTATATATATATATATTACAAACTTGGTATATTTTGTATTTTAGAGGTCCTATAAAAAGGAATTGTTTGATGATGCAATAGGTAGAATGAGACGAGCCAGGATTAAGACTGAACAAGAGATTGATAAATTCCGTAAACTACAAGATAAAGTTGAAGAATTGGTCAGGGATAAAAACTTAGCAGAAACGGACTATGGGGAAATTCCTGAAGAATTCAAAGGTAATATTTTGTTAGTTACATCTACTTTGGACATCAAGGCCTGATTGATGTAGTGTGTTTCTATACACATTATTTTTGCATTTCCCAGTCTGTTACTGTTTTCTGCATCACGAGAAGTTGTGGCTTAACTTTGTTTCCAAACAAAACAAATAAAACAAATCTTTTCATCACAGGTTGAAATTTTAAAAATATATGGCTAATTAGGTTTAAGATATTTCAAGTTATATAGATATACATTCAGTTTTGTTAGTTACAATTTTGTTACATAAAATTGAGAAAGGAAATGGGGAATGTGTCAAAGCGACAACAACCCGACCATATAGTTACATACATATATCAGATCAATATATATATTTTCAGATCCTTTAATGGACACCTTATTAGATGACAGATAGATTTATTGTATCATCTATATATATTTTCAGATCCTTTAATGGACACCTTATTAGATGACAGATAGATTTATAGTATCATCTTTATATATTTTCAGATCCTTTAATGGACACGTTACTAGATGACCCTGTGATATTACCTAGTGGAACAGTGATGGAAAAGTCCATTATAATGAGGCATTTATTAAACTCACAGACCGACCCATTCAATAGACAGCCCCTCACTGAGGATGAATTAAAACCAGGTATGTAAACATAAATTACCCTTGACATTTAGAATAGATCTTTCCATCCAAATGGATTATAACCTATATGTTAACATTAGAGACTTTGAATTCACACTACTGAAAAGTTTAATAAGATCAAGTTTCAAAAAGGACAAATCAAGTTAGAAGTTGAAGAGCATTAAGGTCCAAAAATTACAGCTTAGGTAATCTACTCCTGAGGTAGAAAATATTTATTGGAAGAACTGAATTTGTAATAGTAGAGAAAATGTAATATCTTAAGTGAACCGTAAATAACAGTTATATATATGTTTGTTTATAGCTACAGATCTCAAGAAGAAAATTCAACAATGGAAGATTGAGAAAAGGAAACGTTAGAATGAATGGAATGTTTGTAATGGATGAATCGTCATGGATGTTTGTCAGAAAAACTTTTGTCCATGTATTTGTGAAGTATATGGACTATCTCAAAGATTATACTTTTAGTCATAATTTACAGCTGTATGTACCATCTCAAAGATGGTTCTTGACTAAAATAAATCATTTATTTTGTAAATGTGGATGGATTTTTATGACAGATCAATTTTTCTGATTTGTAAAAACAATGAGTATTTAAAACCATAATATTGTAGCTGCAAGTTGGAGTTACTTTTTATCATAAGATGTCAAAATATTTATCTTGGTAGCATTTATTTTACTGGAAAAAAAATGATTTCACATTTGAATTGTCATAATAAGAAAATAGTTCAAAATTGTTAATCCGAATCTAATTATTTCTGAAATTTTGTCTTAATATAAAGTGTTAGAAGAAGAATATACAACAGTGTGTAAGGGGCTACAGGAACAGTGAATGTTAATAGAACAATAGATTTCTGGATGGTTTTATGTTATTCAGTTATTCAAAGATGACATTAAATCACTGATATGCCACTTCAAATGTTATCAAGATGTTTGTACTTTGAGATAGTCTTAGATGGGATTTATTTTATGAGCCCTTTGACCTTTGCTCTTGATGTCAAATATGGTTTCAATCAGATTCAAGTACAGACATTATGTCCATGCTCAATTAACAAGGATTAAAAAAATCACAGTTCTACTTTCTGTTTTATGTACACCTTCAGAAATTTCATTGGTTGATATAATAATAACCAGAACAGAAAGTAGAAAGGAGTGTTGTGAGATCCTTGTTAGCTTAACATGGACATAAGATCTGTATTCTAATCAGATAGATGATGTTTTGAATGTTCCTTCACACATGTAAATGTTATGTATCTATTTAAGAGAACATTGGAGCTATAAAATAGCTATTGTTTGTATTCAGCTCTTATATTTGTTCCCCTTTCTTTGACTCCTTATGGGTGTCAATGTGCAATCTGGTTTGTAGCTGTTTAACTGTGTTATTAATAAGATATGAATCATTCAAAAGATTTGTTGTGCAAATAAGAATTAAAAACATGGTTTTCCTTGGATTAGGGCATTTGTGGATTTCCAAGCAAAAAGTATGAAGCCTTTGAAGTAAACAATTTCAGTACCTATTTCCTTTTGTTTACTTAACCTGGCAACACAGGTTGTGAGTTCAAACCCTGTTCTCGGAATATGTGATAGAGTAAGGTCTTAATTGACTAAGAGCCAGTGAGTTAAATAGAAATACCTAAACGTTTTTCATTAAAGTATCTGTTTAAAAGATAAGAATTTCTTATTTAAGAATGTACTTATAAATTATATAAATAATTATGTCCGGGATTATTCACATTGGGCATACAACAGTTGTTTTGTCATGGTCTGTTCTCATACGGGACACGTATATAAAGGGAATCCAATATTGGATTGTTCTCAATTTATAACGAGTGATATTTGTAGACATTTTTTTAACTAATTATTCTCATTTGAGATCAAGAAGGGTCTGAATTTTCCAATAAGAAAATCTTACTAGCACAAAAATTATAGATAAGAATTACATTTATGATCATTCTATTTTGCTGTATTGTGATACAAACTTTAAGGAGTGTTTATAAAGGCATTTTAATGTATATGAATGAATGTGGAATAGATTTGTGTGAATATGTGTGTTAATATGCTCAGTTTTGGTTTCCTTTTTCTTTATTGCATAGAAATTGTATAAGTTTGATACTATATATATATATATACATCTGGTCAATATGTCTGTGTTATTAAAAACAAATATACAGGAGTAAAAGAAAATAATGATAAACATTCTCCCATTGTCTGCACATTATAACATTAACCAGTGCACACAATCACTTGTTGATCAAGTGGCATACACAGTGGCATTGGTGGCATTAAAGTCCAATACTACAAGCTAGGGAAAATCATTTTTATGCCCCACCTACGATAGTAGAGCGGAATTATGTTTTCTGGTCTGTGCCTCCGTTCGTCCGTCCGCTTCAGGTTAAAGTTTTTGGTCAAGGTAGTTTTTGAAGAAGTTGAAGTCTAATCAACTTGAAACTTAGTACACATGTTCCCTATTATATGATCTTTCTAATTTTAATTCCAAATTAAAGTTTTGACCCTAATTTCACGGTCCACTGAACATAGAAAATGATAGTGCGAGTGGGGCATCCATGTACTTGGGACACATTCTTGTTTTCTCTGAATCTACTTGCAAACTTTAACAATTTCGTTTTGTTCAAATGAAAAATATGGCACAAACATATGTTTTGAATTAGATTGCCCAATTTAAAAAAAAATATCCTTTAAGCAACATTGAGACATATTTTGAAACTATTTTGGGATTGATGGAAAATATTTGCATATGATCCTCATTGAATGTTGGGCAGTTTTAAATATAATATATTTGTTCTCATTGAATCCTGATATTTATTTACATGGTTTCAAGTCTCATAAATTAGATGTGTACACATCTTTTTTATTTACTTACATTATAGTGATTTAAAACTATGTACCAGCAACAGAGATGTTTGACTTAATAAAATATTACAGTTTCTTTAAGTTATTTTCATTTTTCTACCTTATATCCCATATCTATGCGTAATTAACTGGCATGTGAAACATGACAGAACCTTGACATATTGATATAGTAAAATAACAAAAGTAAAAAATACAGAACTCCGAGGAAAATTCAAATGGAAAGTCTTTAATCTAATGGAAAAATCGAAAGTTCAATCACATCAAAAGAATGGATAACAACTGTCATAATCCTGATTTTGTACAGGCATTTTCTTATGTATAAAAATGGTGTATTAAACCTGGTTTTGTAGCTAGCTAAACCTCTGACTTGCATGACAGTCGATGTGTTAACAAAACAAACAGACATGGTGGGTAAAAATGTCAAAAGCATTCTTTTGGCCTCATCAACATTTTTGTGTTTCTCTTTCAATACTTCAATACTTCAGGATCCATTAGAAATACAAAGGTCTTATTCCTGCAAAGTTCCAAAGTTACGGACCAATCCCAAATACTTGGTCAAGCTAATTTCCAAATCTTATGACCTATCGAGGATAGTTGATTTAGCTAAATTCCAAAGATTATGATCAATCAATAATACGTGGTCCATTTAAATTCAAAAGTTAAGGACCAATCCCAAATACTTGGTTCAGCTAAATATCAAAGTTGAAGGACAATCCAGAACACTTGGTCCAGTTAAATTAAAAAGTTCGGGACCAATCAAGAATACTTGGTCCGGTTTAATTCGAAAGTTCCAAACGAATCCAGAATGTTTGGTCCAGTTTTTAAAATTCAAAGGTCCAGGAACAAGTCGGAATTCTTTGCCCAGCTGAATTCTTAGTTCGAAACCGTTCCAGAAAACTTGGTCCAGTTAAATTCAAAAGCCAGGACCATCCAGAATACTTGGTTCAACTAAATTCAAAACTTCGGGATCGATCTAGAATACTTGGTCCATCTTAATTCAAAAGCTAGGACCTGGCCCTGAAGTCATAAAACTTTCCAGTTAGTTGTTTGTACTCGTACTCCAAAATCAACCAATCAAAATGCTGAATTTCAAGTTTCGAGCTTATTTTGTGCTTCGAGCACTGAGCAAAGTTTCATGACTTCAACCCCAGTCCAGAATACTTGATCCAATTACATTCTGAAGTTCATAACCAATCAGGAGTACTTGCTTCATCTTAAATTTAAAGTTAAGAACCAATCCACAAGATTTGGTTCATGTTATACCAAATCAGGCGGAAACCCGGTTGAAATAGAACAAAAGAATTGAAGCTCTTTGTTAGAGAATGCGATAAATGCTTACTGTAATGTTTACTATAGTAACAAAAAATTTAAAAGTTAATAGAAACAAATAAGATGACAATTTTCTTCTCAATAACAAAGTGTTCTATTTTAAAAACACCATTCGCATAAGGTTTCAATTTATCTATTACACAGTTAAGGTAGATTCATGGTATTCCGCCATCTTGGATTGAACAATCACAGTAAAAAATCGGTCTAGTTATTTGCCTAAATCTGCAAATTTGATGACAGATTGGCAATTTAATGGTTAGACTGTTTAATAATATAAAGAAAACTTGGCAATTTATTGTATAATCCAAAATATTTAAACAAGTATCATTTTTCTTGCTTTTAGAATCATTTTTTTCAAACAAACCATTTAAGGGAAGATAACTCTTTTAGTAAAAAAATTATACTGGACAGATAGGGAATTTTTTTCTTTTTACTTGTAGCAAGAAAACAAGTTCGGTGACACCATTTTTTCTTTTTATTTTCTTAAAACATATTACAAAACCTATCTTTTCACAATTTATTTCAAAATTCTATCTCATAGATTTTTTTTTATGCACACAAATGTGTTTTTCCATGTACAATCTAACCAAATTTAGGCAATTTTCAACGACTCATAGCTTGAAAAATAGCACGGTGACCCCTCCTTTTTATTATATTTTTGAAAAGAGCATATTAAAATCTTCATTCTGGCTAAGTATAAGAAAATTCTGTCTCAAAAAATATTTACTTATGATCTACCTTAAGCAGAACAATTGGATACCAAGTCGACGACATGGGTATCTATCAAGTTGGATGTAGAAAATGCATAACTTCCGATTTAAATAAAAAAAATTACCACGCACATATCAATCTATTAGTTCAGTAATTTTCGTGTATGCCCTTCCATTATGTGACTCAAGAAAAAATTCGAATAAATGGGTAACAATTGTATCGAAAAGAGAAAATCGAGTGCACCTTTTTATGTTAAGGCGTGTTTGAGTTGAATATTTTGTCTTGAACACGTACAAAGCAATAATATTTGATACATCATCTCGCTTCAGATTCTATCATTTTCATATATCAAAGCTACAGGTTGACTTTATAACATAAAAAAAAAATCACAGTATGAAAAGATGAAATATATGGGTTAAGTGAAATGCCTATCTAATGAATCATAAAAACAGAGAAGGTGTGTTCGAATAGCTATTTCTTTACTAAAAGTACTTGACGACAGTCTTGCAAGTTGGATTATGAAAATGCTTATCTTCAAAAAAAAAATTTGTAGTCTTCAACCACCAAAAAAATCTAGTCTGCCCTTCCACGAAATATTTAATTAGAATTTTTTTAAATCTTAATAAATTTTCAAAATTTCCACCTGGCAACCGATTAGACAATAGTTTTTTAAGTTGAATCAATGCAGACAAGATCATTAACTGATGTTCATAGTTAGTTGATACATTTGTCTTTTAAAATACAACTGACATATAAGGATCGTAATTGTGCTATGCGGATAAATTTGTCGGTTTTCAAGAGCAAAATTGGCAGCGCGTCATCCTTACAATTGCTTCCATTTCTATACGATTGTGAAAATTAACTGGCGTAATGGGGAGATAATTTTGACGAAGGAGAATTCTGACTGCAAATGTAAGTACCAATCCAGAATACTTGTTGAGGCAAAAGTACGCGACCAATATAGAATAAATGTTCCAGCTAAAATAAAAAGTTCAGAACCAATCCGGATAGTTAGTCCATCTTAATTCCAAAGATTAGGATCAAACCCGAATACTTAATCCAGCCGAATTCAAAAGTTAAAGACCAATCCAGAATATATGGTCCAGCTAAATTCAAAAGTTCAGGACCAATTCAGAATACTTTATCAATATGAATAAATTCCTTGTGTTTAAAAAAAATGTTCTTATGATATAAAATAAATTCAAGCATATAATAAGTGTGTTTTTCGTTTACAAACAACATATTAAATAACGAAGCCTTGAAAAAAGTAAAATAACAAAAATACAGAACTGCGAGGTAATTTCAAAACGGAAAGTCCGTTATCAAATGGCAAAATAAAAGGCTCAAAAACATCAAACGAAAGAAAAACAACTTTCATATTCTTTACTTGGGACAGACAATTTCTTATTCAGAAATTCTTAAACCTGGTTTTATAGCTAGCTTAACATCTCACTTGTATGATCCAGCTATGTGTTGATCTGTATACGGCCGGAGTTTTGTAAAGTTTTCATATCCAGTGTAAAGACGGTGAATTTTCGTCGTTTTCCTTGATGTTAATAACAAAAGAAAGAAGGACAAAGGAGTAGGTTCAGTAAGACTCCTTTTTGGCCCCAAAATATAGCAGTTTTACAAAGTTGTTAAAATGTAAACTTTTAGTTATTTATTGGACAGTAGAATGCTTCTGCTACATAAATATGGGCTGTTTTTGACATAACAAGCACATATATCGGGTACTAGCACCATAAAGTCATGCTAATTTACTGAAATCTTCACAATTCTAGCATTTTAGTTAAATTTTAGACAGTTTTCAGGTAAAACGAAAGTGGCCGCATTCGTGTTCATCCTTAATATTGAAATGTAAGTTGTATTTTATGATAATACATAATATATATAAAGGTTGAGGATGAACACGGATGCGGCCACTTTCGTTTTTGACAAAAACCATCTGAAAAGTGACATTTTTCAGCATATTTGGTAGATTTTTCATATATGAGCTTGAATCGGATCGTTTTTAATTACTAAATCAGTTAAAATCTTTCACATAAACTAATTGATTCAAATGAAATAGACACTTAAGTGTTTAAAAAGTGGTCAAAATCTTTCGTCAGATGAACCTGAAATTTGAGGCCAAAATCGGTCCTTACCGGACCTACTCCTTTGTGATTTTGTAAAATTTCATCCTTTGAAAATGATATAAAAGAATATGCAGGTTTACCAGTTGTGCTGTTTATTTAAAGCTCTGTTGTGAGACATTGCAAATAATGGTTTGTACATACGAAGACAATATTATGCAAACTCCGGATTCCTGAATGGGTTAGAACCCCTTGTGCCCATAGTACATCTAAGAGTGTGAATGCATCATCGAATAGCTTTGATCCTTTCAGATATAGTTACCAATTATGGTTCGTCTGGTTAGCGCTTTTGCCACTTTCTAGCATAGTCCAAATACTCACAAAGTATTACCCATATACCTATTCGGGTAAGGATTTAGATAAAGTCTAATGTAAATAGTCATATAAAATTTAGCTCACAAACTATAGAATGTATGTCCTTATTATTTTGTATAGATTACAAGTTTTCCTTCTCCTTCAACTGGATCAAAATTTATTGGATATGATACCGAAACTTTTTTTTCTCAAATCATGGTTTTTGTCACATTTAACATAGTAATGTAATTGCTTTGTCGAGTTATGTTTTATCCTCATTTACAACAAATTCTATTTTATTCTGATATATTATTGGTAAATAAAGATATATTAATATTATATGCAGGTCACCAGTTATCACTCATTATCAAATTTATTCACCCCGAAAATTCAAGTTGTTTCGAATGACACAATGCAATCATGCAATCAAGTAACAACTTGTTTAAAGTAAAATGACAAAATCATAAAAAAGGAGTTAAAGGTAACGTACCTTGCATTTTTTATATAACGGGTAAGTTTCATATTCGTCGAGTTTAAGAAATTATAAATCGAACGACTATGACGTATCTACTTGAAAATAGATGTATTATGATTTTGAGATTAACACTTGTTGCTGCATGCATGTCTGGATCAAAGTAAACGAATGAAAAACAGCTTGTTCATTACTTATTCCAATATGAAATTCTACAGAAAATTATTTTTTCTGAAGACTGAAAGTATTTATCGTATATCAATTGGGCTACTAGCATCCGTTTTAATCATATCAGCAACTCATAGTTTGTAGTCCTTTTTATCGGAACAAAGCATTATATTATGTCCTAGGTTTAACAAAAATAATTAATTACCCATTAGAAAAGTTCTTGATTGATGGTTAAATACAATAAGTAAAAGTTTTCATGGTACTATTTTATCATTTTAAGGATTATAATTGTAATATCAGACAACAATTGTTAGTGGTTACAGATATTCAATTTCGTATGTCAATACTTCATATACAAAGGATGTTGCATTGTGCAAAACCATTTTAAAACAATCAATCATATGTTCTATATCCTATATATTAAATAATGAACTTTGGTCTCTTGATGCTGTAATTATTTGTCGTGATGGTTTGTATCAGTGCTATGTGCTTGACGACAGACAATATCTGATATCAGGATTGAAAGTAAACATTAAATATAAAAAGGGATACGCATTAGTGTACAAAAACTGTTATTTTCAATTGATTTACAAAAAAGTCAACATTTGAGAATATTTTATAATATCAAGAAAGGTTTTCAAACATCTTAAATCGAAGTACTATTGTCTTTTAAAAAGATTGAACACCTTAAAAGACAAACACTTTCATCGTCACTATGTAGGCCAAAAAGAGATTAATTCTTGTTATATTTGCATTGTTTAGCATATATATATATATATATATTGATAATCTTTCTACCACATTCATAATGTTTGCAGTCATCTTCCAGCACATAACAAGTCCTGTTTACATCCATTAAAACAGAAGACATTTTTATTGTTTTACCAGCTGGACACGGACGTGTGGAAACCATACCGTAAGAAAAACGAAATGTTGGTTAAATTATTGGTAGTAATACTCATGTGGAATTTGATTGGTACGTATTTTACAATATAATTATACTGATAAAATAGTTAGTGTTGACAAGGAACATAACCATTTCTATAAAAATTACAAGTTACTTAACATTTACACTTTATTATGATAAAGAAAAACGCACAATAACGGCTAAAAAGGACAATTGTGATAGATATTTATAATAACTTCGTTATCGAGGACCGACGGGATGATGCGCGAACACCAAATTTTACTCAGTAATTCAATGAACATATGGTATCATTATTTGAATGAACATCGGAAGTATGACAAGTTTGTTATTTTATTCACTTGATGTTGTAAGTATTAATTTTAATCTACTATAAGTTGCGCACAATAATTTACACTACATCGAAATAACTAGTCTCTTGCTCTTCAACTTCGTACCATTCTTTTAAAGCACTATTTTCTGCATTAGGAAATATCTGTACCAAGTAAGACATATGACAGTTGTTTTCCATTCCATGTGTTTGAACTTTGAATTTGTCATTTGATAAGGGATTTTCCTTTTTGAATTTTCCTTGGAGTTCGGAATTTTTTGTTATGTTACTTTTTGAAGATGTTGCTTTAATACCGATTTTGTTAAAGATAATACATTTGTCATCTGTTATAATACTAGACCGAAAATATCTCCACCGATAATAGCCAACAATATTGGCGTGAAGGATGCAATGATCATTCAATGCTCTAATTTAGGTCCGTGCGAAAAGATTATGTTTTGAAATCGCAATGTTACAATCGCTAACAATATTCAAGTTTACAGAATATCACTTTTCACAATATTTTGATCAGTGACGCTGAAATAAAAAAAATAAAAATGGTAAAATAAAGTACGAAGTTGAAGAGCAAGAGACTATAGTTATTTCGATGTAGTGTAACTTATTGTGCGCAGCTTATAGTAGATTAATTAATTTGCTGTAATGAATAGCAGTGTACGTGAAGATTCCAGAGACCCACCAAAAACCTCGGTGTAAATTAGATCTAAAAGAATTCGGTTTAAACTTTATTTTGAGATTGAATATATGTAGACTAAGAAATCTGAACAAGATTTAAGTTAATGTCGTTATTACTTGCTGCAGTATTATCATAGATGAGTAAACAATTATATAGATGACAACAATTTGATCGTGATAGAGAGAGAGAGAGAAAAAGAGAGAGAGAGAGAGAGAGAGAGAGAGAGAGAGAGAGAGAGAGAGAGAACTTTGTAAGCCTTTGTTTACATATTCGATGTCCAAAACCCATATTTGACAATTACTATGTAAAAAGTAAAATAAAAAAAATACTGAACTCCGAGGAAAATTCAACACGAAAAGTCCCTAATCAAATGGCAAAATCAAAAAATCAAACACATCAAACGAATGGATAACAACTGTTATATTCCTGACTTGGTTTAGGCATTTTCTCATGTTAAAAACTGTGGATTGAACCTTGTTTTAAAGCTAGCTAAAGCTCTCACTTGTATGAATAAATGCAACAGTAGTATACCGCTGTTCAAAATTCAAAAATCGATAGAGAAAAAACAAATCTGGGTTACAAATTAAAACTGAGGGAAACGTATCAAATATAAGAGAACTACAACACAACAGAGACACAACACCGAAATGTACAAAAATGATGTAACACACACAGAAACGAACTATAATGTAACAATGGCATTTTTCCTGACTTGGTACAGGTCATTTTATGAAAAAATGGTGGGTTGAACCTGGTTTTGTAGCATGCCAAACCTCCCGCTTTAATGGCAGTGTGAATTATAACATTAAAATTACAACATTACACATTGAATGACAGTCGCATGTTTAATTATTTAAAATATGACAAGATACCACCACTTTTATATTTCAATCAGCAGATAAAGTACATGATATATCATATTACAATGAAAACCAGTCCTGGAAAAAACTGATCTCTATTTCTTGGCCTCACATTTCAGCATGCATTCAAGATATGAGATTTAAAGAACTGTATCCATCCAAACGCATGCGTTTCTCAGATACAACATTTTATCTTTTCCAACAGCCATCAACTGCTTTAGAGGAATGTACAGTAATTTGTGCACAAAACCCTACTTGTAGAACGGTTTTTATTTACCAGGACGTTTGTTTCGGAATATCCACGTTGACGCCAGAATCAAGCATGCGTTCAAAAGTACGGGCATTTGTTAAGCAACCAAGTGACGGTATGTAATGTTTAAGAGGGTGTCCATGGAAAAACCAGGCAGTGGATGGCACATGATATATTTTTGTTTTCAATTTTTTTTTCATCTATTTCATATCACAAATTCATTCTTTCTCAAAGTTAAATTTTGTTTTTTTATTAACTGCAACAAATAAAGAGAAACAAAATACATAGAGAGCACTTAAAATTCATTGAAAAGGGGAGATAACTCTTTCCTGAGCCATCCACTGTTGATTTAAAAATATCTTTGACATATATATCCTTTGTATGATATAAACATTGCATTGGAACCAAAAATTAAGTGGGAAAATTTTTTTGTTGTGCCACCCATATCATAGGATTTGCCTGATATTTACTTGTACAGCCTCTTAAATGATATCCATAACATAGGCAACAAAGAAGTTGGCCGATTTCAAAGACAATAGAACATGTATGAAGAAATAGTTTAGATTGGAAAAAATAATGAAAGAGCTTTACAAAAGTCTTATAGACGGCACAGTTTACAAATGATACATAGTATAGACTATGTGACAAAACAGACAAGTAAACCAATAAAACAATAATACAATTAGTTGAATAAAGCAAAAGCAAAAGAAAAAACGATAAAGTATGGCTGATTACTTCCACGTCATTTGATCTCTGTTAAAAAGTTGTTTTGTCGGCAATTTGAAAATAGTAAATATTTTGAAAAACATATATGAACAAGCAGCACAAATTTGTTCTTACAGTCATTTCCAGTCCAGCTTAAACGTATTCTGAATTGACTGAAAAGGCAACGTTTTCCATGTTTATCCCGTTGACAAATTAGCTCTACCTCCTTGCGTAGTGTATGCAATGTACTTAGTTTTTGTTTGATTTCTTGCTGTATATCTCCTCATGGATGTATTAAATTTGAACATGGGTAGACTTCTGTTGCCGAGATTTTATCAGACGGATATTATATAAATATAGGAAGATGTGGTATGAGTGCCAATGAGACAAATCTCCATTCAAGACACAATTTATTAAATGTAAACCATTATAGGTCAAGGTACTTCTTCAACGTGGACCCTTGACTCACCCCAAACAGCAAGCGTTAAAGGGCACCAAAACAATTACTAGTGTAAAACCATTTAAACGGGAAAACCAACCGTCAAATCTATAAAAAAAAAAAAAAAACGAGGAACGAGAAATACTTACGAATCTCATATAAACAGACGACAACCACTGAACACCATATTGGTTGACATAACCTTGACTTCATTTTCTTGGATCATTTTCAGTTTTATTTTTGATTAGTAAAGAAGTCGAGACATTTCAGCTTGGACACTGTTTTTGGCTCACCAATCAAATCCTGTTTCCCGTCTGGTCAAAACAAATCCTCGGAGTTCAGTATTTTTGTGATCTTACTTTTTTAATGATACCAGTTTTAAAAGATCTATCTAAAGGGTAAAATAACAGAAGTGCCGACCTCAGAGGAAAATTCAAAACTGAAAGTCAATGACAAAATCAACAGCGCCAACACATCAAACGAATGGATAACAACAGTCATATTCCTAACTTGGTACAGGCCTTTTCTTATGTTGAAAATGGTAGATAAAACCTTATTTAATAGCTAGCTTAACCTCTCACTTATATGACAGTCGCAATGCTGTGTTATAATCCCGATCACTATTGAAAAACAAATTTGTAACAAAGAAACACAAATATGTAACAAAGAAACACAAAAAGGCTCCGTGTTGAAGGCCGAACCTTGGCCTATATTGGTTTACTTTTATAAATTGTTATTTGGATGGAGAGTTGTCTTATTGGCACTCATTACACATCTTCCTATATCCATGTAGACAAATCACATTAGCAATAATGAAAGGTGAGAATACAAAAAAAATCCATATCACAATAGCACAATGACGGGATGTAAAGGTGCATAGCCATGTCATATGTTACAAAGAAACACGAAAAGGCATTAAATGAAAGCAAAGTATAATTCATTCCAAACGCCACTATATATATATAAACGTCATATATGTATCACTTCATGCAATAAATTAAACCAAATACAATCTATCAGTCGCTTAAATGATGCAGGTGAATTTTTTCTGCCAAATTTGCTAACTCATGATAATAGATTTCCCAGATACTGTTAAGTCTGTTTCATATCTTGACTTACATCTAGAAATTGAGTTCATCTTCTCGATTATGAAATTTCCTTTTCTGTGTAGCAACATTCCAGTAGTGATATGATATTGATGAGCTTGCGTTTCCGATCATGATGTTCTTAAGATAGGGCTGCTGCTGTGTAAAAACAAGGACTCCTAGTATAAAAAACCGTTCTTTGGAAAATTTAACAGACGACAACACGAGTTTGTTGGCAGTTATAGAATATTTCACAGATGACGGTGGAAATTTTCTAATTTTCATTACCACAACCCCATTCCCTTTTTCTTCAAAGTGACTGATTTGATTGTTCATCGAGTTTTGCTATCAAATAGAGGCGAAAGATAAAAATGAGAATAAAAACTCGAGAATAAATGACAACAACATTGAATAACAAGAAAGAAACCAAAAGATAAATAACTGTATACAAAACATAGAAAACTAAAGACTGAAAGACTGAGCAACACGAAGCCAACCAAAAACCGTGAGTTATCTCAAGTAACACGACTTGTGCCACAGAGTCACCTTTTCGGTGTTATTGATATCATCATGGATTTTTGAAGGGGTTCCTGTTTCCAGTCTTCAGTTTTCTGTGTTGTGTTTGCTGGTTTTTGTTACTTTTCTTTCATTTGTGCCATGATTGTTTTCAGTTTGGCTTCGACTAATGAATTCTTCCACTTTTCTATTCTATAGAGCTTTAAAACAGATATACTTGTCAGTGTCCTTTACACAAATCGAACTAACGAGCGAATATTCTGAGGATGACTTTATATGTGTGATGGTTGTTACTGATTATTTTATATGTACCCTCAGAATGTGATGGCTTGAAAGAGGGACGAAAGATATCAGAGGGGAGTCAAACTCATAAATCGAAAATAAACTGACAACGCCAAGGCTAAAAATAAAAAAAAACAAACCTAGAAATTAGACCGTTGGTTTTCCCGTTTGAATGGTTTTAAACTAGTAGTTTTGGGGCCCTTTGTAGCTTGTTGTTCGGTCTGAGTCAAGGCTCCGTGTTGAAGGCCGTACATTGACCTATAATGGTTCACTTTTTCAAATTGTTATTTGGATGGAGAGTTGTCTCATTGGCATTCACACCACATCTTCCTTTATCTATAAACAATCGTACACATGACACAATATAGAAAAATAAAGAATAAACAACACGAACCCCACCAAAAACTAGGGGTTTATTAAGAAATGCTATGTATGACGATTAATACTGATAATTATTGTATTTTTATCTTCAGAATGTGGTGGCAGAGACTTCGTTTATTATGACGGGCTATGTGTGATGGCTAGTACTGTTAAACTGAACTGGTATGAAGCAAGAACATATTGTGAAAACCTAGATGGTCACTTATTGGTCCTGGATTCCCAACAAAAACTGAACAGCGCAAAGGAGTTACTACAAACCTACTGTACGTTATGACAACCCTAATGCTCATTAGATTCAGCCAAAATAATTACAAAAGAGTTAAACTTTTATATTACCCTTATCAGACCACATTCAAAATGTGTTATTGCAGATTAAGCTGCAAAACGAAAAACATATGTATGTCTTTCTCTCATGACAATGCATCTGCTAGTGGATTAATTTAAGGTAACAGTAATTTATCGATTTTCCAATGTCACAAATTCATTTAGAAAAAATACAAATCATGGTTAAAAACAAAAAACTGAAAAATTGCACGAACTCCTAAAGGTAAGCGTCACCTGATATGCATTATGGTCTGGATAGGTTTTTGCAATCAGTGTGGTTCTTCCCAAAGTAAGATTTTTAAACAATGAATTGATATCTTTTATTCTTATGTTTGTACAACAGTACTGTTAATTGAGAAAAATGATATCGATCTTGCAATTGACCATGTGGAATATCAGTTATAGCATAAAAATGAATGTTTTGATTATGACTGAAAACTTGTAAAAACTGTGATTGAGAATTTTGGAATATAACTTTAAAGTATCCACATGTGATTGACACCACCCATTGAGTATCCCGGTCACAATATTGTGAAGGCCGTATTTTATTGTAGAGAGACTGGAGATAAGAAAGTTGTTTAATGCTCCGCTGAACATCTATACGACCCGATTATTTAATCGTACTTATAATAAGAATTATTATAACGTTTGGCACACAGTTTAAAACAGGACATTTGCGTCGTCCTTTTGTATGTTAACGCAAAAAAGAAAAGGACGGATTTTTTATTCTTTCTTTCGTGAATAACTCAAGGGTATATGTAAGATTCCAAGTTTTGCTGTTAATGAAAAGGCATTGAAAATAAGTATTTTTTTTATATAAAAAAAACATTGCCTGCTTCAGCAAAATCACATATATTGTGAGACCTGAAAGCATTCTATAATATCGGCCTTCTGAAACGGTTAAACACCCATTGTTATTATGGCTCGTCGTAGTATTGAATGCATGACCGAACAGCTCTGATCCATTTTGGTAAACCATTTTTTGAAAGTTCTCATCTGCATCCATCAAAATTCTAAAATTCTTATAATTATTAATTTTTCCAGATGCACAGGTTTGTCTGTTCACTTTGGGCAAATTTTGTTGTGTACACCCAGCCATTGTAGCCAAAGGGGGTACATGAACCTTAATAGCGTTCTTTGCTTCAATTGAACAGACATTGATAAGCTCAAGAGTTCAGTGTTTTTACGGGGGAGATAATATTTTGACACTAAATTTCCTTCTGTGTGATTCGGTCAAAAATATACTAGAGGGGCTTTGTTGATATGTCAATTTTCTAATTAATTATCCCTCATTCTACGTACTGAATCAAAAAAGATAACAAACATGCTCATCTCCGAGGCAAATTCAAATAGAGGCTCTAAAGAGCCTGTATCGCTTACTTTGGTTTTTGTGCATATTATACAAAGGGTACTCTCCAACATAGAGAAGAGGAGAACAGACTTACTGACAAAAGTGTCTATTTGTAGATCTTGTATTACTGCTTTTCAGTCTGCACATGTTTAGTTTCTTTGTCTAATTTAATAATAGATCTAGCCTTGCTGATTATTTTTGTGACCTAAATCATATTAAAAGTAAAATCACAAAAAATACTGAACTCCGAGGAAAATTCAAAACGGAAAGTTCCAAATCAAATGGCAAAATCAAATGATAAAACACATCAAACGAATGGACAACAACTGTCATATTCCTGACTTGGTACAGGCATTTTCAAATGTAGCAACGATGGATTGAACCTGGTTTTACAGCACTAAACCTCTCACTTGTACGACAGTCGCATCAAATTCCATTATATTGACAATGATGTATGAACATAATGTCACAAATAAGAATAGAAGAACAATACCAACCGCATGAAAAACTTGGGGTGATTTAAGGTGCTCCAGTTAAGGCATAACAGTCAAAAAAAGAATGTTTCTCTCTTAAAATCATAGATTTCATAATAATAGGCAAAAAAGAAAAAAGAATAAAAGAATAAAAAATGTCATTTATGGGCTATGACTCTGTTAAGAATTTGTCTAACAGTTTTGACGTAAATGAACAATTGGTAGATATAACACTAGAGGCTCCCAAGAGCCTGTATCGCTCACCTGACTCAACTTGGGTTTTTGTAATCATATAAAAAAAGATAAAATTTGGCTACAAAGTTACAAAACTTGGTCAGCACCTCATAAGGAACATTCATGCTAAGTTGGGTTTTATTCCATTCGGTGGTTCTCTAAAAGAAGACTTTTGTATCCATTTCCAATAGGGTCCTATGTTAAACTAAACCCCCCGCTAGCGGCCATCTTTGATGATGGATCGGCTACAAAGTGACAACACTTGGTCAGCACCTCATAAGGAACATTCGTGCCATGTTTGGTTTCATTTGATTCGGTGGTTCTCTAATCTAAAAAACGTCATTTGTATGCATTTCCCAAAGGGTCCTATGTTAAACTTAGTCCCCAGCGAACGGCCATCTTGGATGATGGATCGGCTACAAAGAAACAATACTTGGTCAGCACCTCTAAGGAATAGTCATGCCATGTTTGGTCTCATTCTATTCATTAGTTCTCTAAAATAAGTCATTTGTATACATTTCCCATAGGGTCCTTTGTTAAACCCTATGTTAAGTTCCCTGCTGGGGCCATCTTGGATGATGGATAGGCTAAAAAGTTACAACACTTGGTCAGCACCTCATAAGAAGTATTAATGCCATGTTTGGTTTCATTGCATTCAGTGGTTCTCTGAAAAGAAGTCATTTGTATGCATTTCCCAAAGGGTTCTATGTTAACCTAAGTCCCCAGCGAACGGCCATTTTGGATGATGGATAGGCTAGAAAGTAGCAACACTTGGTCAGCACCTCATAAGAAATACTCATGCCATGTTAAGTTTCATTCTATTCATTGGTTCTCTAAAAGAAGTAATTTGTATGCTTTTCCCATAGGTTCCTATGTTAAACTAAGTCCCCAGCTGGCGGCCATCTTAGATGATTGATGGGCTACAAAGTAACAACTTATTTGCTCCTTTTAGTTTTCTCTATTTATAAAGGTTAAAACATAATATACAAAACTTGCATTTTACCCTTCTGATCTATTTTTAGCCAAGTCAGCCATGTTGGATGGTATGCAGGATCATCTGACACAATTTTTAAACAAGATACCCTAATGATGATTGTGGCCAAGTTTAATTATATTTGTCTCGGTAGTTCCAGTGGAGAAGATTTTTTGTAAAAGATTACAAAAAATAACCCAAAAAAAATATCAAATATTGACTACGAAGGGCAATAACTCCTTAAAGGATAAATTGACCATTTTAGTCATGATGACTCATTTTTAAATTTTATTTTGCTGAACAATTTTACTTTTTACAGTTTATCTCTATCTATTATAATTTTGCTATAAATGCTTTGGTTACAGAGATATAAGCCAAAAAACGGCATTTTACCCCTATGTTCTATTTTTAGCCATAGCGGCAATCTGAGTTGATGTGCAGAGTCAACGGATATATTTTTTTAACTAGATACCATAATAATGATTTATTTCATGTTTGCTTCATTTTCGCCAAGTAGTTATAGATGTTAAGATTTTTGTAAGCTTCCAAAAATTCATGAAATATTGTGAAAAATTTACTTTAAAGGGCAATAACTCTTTATGGGGTTATTTTGATTATGTCGACTTATTTGTAGATCATACTTTGCTGAAGAATTTGGCTGTTTACTCTTATATCTATCTATTATAATACTCAAGATAATAACCAAAAACTGCAAAATTTACTGTTAATTACCAATTCAGTGGCAGCAACCCAACAACGGGTTGTCTAATGCGTCTAAAAATTTGAGGGAAAATAGATCTTGACCTAATAACCATGTTTACCCAGTGTCAGATTTGTCATAAATGCCTAAGTTTCTGAGATATAAGCCAAAAAGCTGTATTTACCCTCATGTTTTTGTTGCTATGGCGGCCATCTTGTTTGATGGGCGGGTAATCGGATACATTTTTAATACTTGATACCCTATAGATGATTTAGGCAATGTTTGATTCAATTTGGTCCAATAATTTCAGAGAAGAAGATTTTTGCAAAAACTAACGGACGACGACGGACGGTGGACGCCATGTGATGAGAAAAGCTTACTTGACCCTTTTGGTCTAAGTGGGCTAAAATAGAGAAGTCCATACAAACTGGAAAAATCAAACGTTATCAATCAACAGAACAAGGGAAAACAACTGCCATATTGAAGAAAAAAACATTGATCTGCAAAAAAACTGACATCCATTCTATACTGATATGTTTTTGGGGTCTTAAAATAATGCTGATAACACTATCGACATGTAGCTAGTGTGAAATGTTTTTTTTTCATAGGCAGTTTTTTGTAATTGTTTCTGAGGATCTTAACATTTTTTATGGGATTAAAATGGTAAAATTATATAAAACTGTCTACATTTTAATATTTCAGATCAATACTTTGATTTGTATGTAGGAGCATCTGACGGATCAACAGAAGACGTGTGGAAATGGGTTTCCGTGACAACGGCATCAGATTTTTTCTATTGGCGTAAAGGACAGCCAAACAATGAAGATACTCAATATCCCAATAAGACGGCAAACTGTGGAGCTGTTTATCCTTATAATGATCTGGAATTACATGATGAATACTGTTACCAAGAGAAAAGATTTATTTGTGAAATGTAATGACTTAAACGACTATAATAGACAGAGATACCGGGTGATTTTCAATAAGATAACCATCCGACAGAGTACAAATGAGGTGGATTTAAGGAACTTTTATGAATAATGTTATCCCATATATAAATGTCTGCATTTTCTCCCTCTTTCTCCTGTCGTGCACATCCTCTTGTTTTCATTCTAAAAATATTAACAAAAATACTGAACTCCAAAATACATTTTAAAACGGGGGAATTCCATAGAACCTGACAAAACGAAATTTTAGCCTGGCATCCCGACCAAGTCTCTTCTTTGCGTCGAGCAGTGAACCAGGGTTCCAGGCAAAATCAAATGCTTGGATATATCAAGCAACAAAACGAAAGGAAAACAACTGCTGCCTTTCTATTTTGGTACAGGATTTTTTTCAAAGAAAATATAAAGTTTTAAAACATGATTTTATAGCTAGATTACTCCCCCCCCCCCAACCGCCACCCCCACCCACTTTTATAACAGTTGTGTATTGAGACAACCCCTTATGGGTATGCATTCACATATTTCCACGATTTTTTTTTCATCTTGGTGATGTCTAAGGCTAAATCAAGCGCAAAATTTACCAATCTGCTTGTGTGTCAGTGTTCGATTAGACGTTAGAATCATTGGTAACTTAATTCATCTCGGATTTATTTTTTTGGGGGAGTTCTTGTAGGACAATTATTTTGTAGTGCTTTGTGCACGTGTTTGTCGTTTCTTTATTCATGTTATTTAGGACATCGAGTTGACTGTACATGCATTTTTCTTGTTTTTGTCCATTCGTAGTTTTCATATATAATTGTGTTTAAATCGTTGTAAAGTTGCTTCTGTATATTCTAACTATATCAAACATGGTGTATTTGTAAACGAAAATAACTCTTTATAAATGGCCGTCTCCTTATCTTATATCATAAATAAAAAGATTTTTCATGGGCGTAAAAAGGATTTTGTCACAGAAGAAAATATGTAAATATGGTTTGCGTAATATTCAGTCAAAAAAAATCATGAATACACCTGAAACATTTCTGCCGTGTCCGAAAAAAATCCTACTTATTAATATTTAAAATCAGATACGATCACTTTTCATTTCAATAGAAGACCCATTATGAGCAACATAAGTACCAAGGTCCATTATTATCAAATTTAACACTTATAATACAATCGAAAACAGTTCATTTTCGAATATAACACGAGTAAATAATATATCTATGAACCATAACGCTCAGTGTCCGTTGACCATGCACTGACTAGAAGTGTCATATCAGTTATGATGATTTTTTATGACGTAAGACTTAACTTCCCTAGTAGTTGATGCAGATGAACTGTTATATATTCATCTGAATACAGGAGTCGCCAAGTGCATGTGCTTCGATGACACCCAACATAATAACATATATATGAATAATTAAGCACTTATAGTTATGAATAATACACAAATCTTCAAAAAATGAATTACTTTGTCCTCTAGTGACTGATTCACTTGGACAGGTATACTAAATAGTCGTCCAAATGTATTACCTAGTTCTTTTCGTGACTGAATCACTTGGACAAATACACTAAAAAGTCGCCCAAATGTTTCACCTAGTCCTTTTCGTGACTGTTGTATTTTGACAAGTATACTAAATAGTCATCCACATTTTTCGCCTAGTCCTTCCCGTGACTGATGCACCTGGACAGATATACTAAATAGTTGTCCAAATGTATAACCTAGCTCTTCTCATGACTGTTGCCCCTGGACAAGTAAACTAAATAGTCGTCCAAATGTATTACCTAGCTCTTTTTGTGACTGATGCATCTGGACAAGTAAACTAAATAGTCGTCCAAATGTACTACCTAGCTCTTCTCGTGACTGATGCATATGGACAAATACAATAAATAGTCGTCCAAATGATTCACCTAGCTCTCCTCGTGACTGATCATCTGGACAGGTATACCAAATAGTCGCCCAAATATTTCGCCTAGTCCTTCCCGTGACTGATGCATCTGGACAGGTATACTCAATACTCGTCCAAATGTTTCGCCTAGCTCTTCTCATGATTTATGCACCTGGACAGATACATACTCAATAGTCGTCCAAATGTTTCACCTAGTCCTTTTTGTGACTGTTGTATTTTGACAAGTATACTAAATAGTCGCCCGAATGTTTCACCTAGCTCTCCTCGTGAATGATCGTCTGGACAGGTATACCAAATAGTCGCCCAAATGTTTCACCTAGCTCTTCTTGTGACTGATGCACCTGGAGTCGTTCAAATGTTTCACCTAGCTCTTCTCGTGACTGATGTACCTGGACAGGTATACTACATAGTCTTCCAAATATATTACCTTGTCCGTCCCGTGACTGATGTTCCTGTATATGTATACTTAGCAGTCGTCCAAGTGTATCACTTAAAATCTAGTCCTTCTCGTGACTGATACACCTTGACAGGTATAATAGATACTCGTTCAAATGCAAGTTTTGCTACGGGCTGAAAAGACATTCTAATATGTATTGTTAATATTGGTCCATTATGTATTTGGATTTTTTAAAACATACTTGCAGCACAACTTGCTTGTCCAAATTCTAAGCGAAAAAGTCACACAAATTATTTAAAGACACAGGTTTGAATTATGAGGATTTGATTTATTTATTATTAAGAAAGCATATAATTCAAAGAGAATTTCATTATTTTCATTAACCAAATAAACTGATCCTTGTAATAGTTTGCTTATCTCAATATTTAGTGAAGTGAAATTCAGAGGAAAATGAAATGCATTATCCAATTTACAATTCAGAGCTAGAGCATCTGGAACTAGCTATATCGTCGAAGAACACCTTGATATCTTTCTTTTTCAATCTTAAGAGCGTTTGCTGATGCACACAATCTGATCAATTTGTTTTCTGAATATAACATGCTGTGAATTACTGTTACAAGCATGCTAATATTTTTCAGATTCAAAGTCCTTTTGATCAGTTTATAAAAACACATCTGCTCGGGGGCCTCCCATTCTTGATCAAATAAAGTGTACATATAACTTACTATTTATTGCAAATAGGTTTTATTAGTTTCCTTGTTGTTGCTTTTCAATTTTGGTAATAAATTGACGATATCTTAACTTTTATGTAGACTTTTTAAAATAGACAAATACTTACTGACAATTCATGTGACATCAATTTGCTGCCCATGAAGCGTGTGTTCTTTGATTATTTTATCGTATATATTCAAAGAAAATGTGCAATGTACTATATATATTTATATCATACGGTTTCTTCGATATTGTAGTGTGGATTAATATGTTAATTCATTCTTTATGAAAACTTATTTATTAAAGATTGAAATTAAAAGTAGTCCGTGTATTAATTTATCTGAATCTAAACGATACAATAAAGGCTTCTCTTTTGGTTTTATTGTATTAGTTGTTGGGTTCGTCTCATAATTCATGAATAACACATCGCCAGTTTATTTATATTCATAGTAGACATTATTTGGCAGTGTTATTTAAAAAATATAAATCATCTCCAGGAATAATTTTATATTCAATACTATAATTAAATACGCTATATGCATAAGAAGAAATTTATTATTTCATACACATTAGGCTCAGTTCAGTTCATTTTATTTTAGTTCCATGCATATATATATTTGTAAGTACACATATAAAAACAACTTCAGTTCAGTCTTGGAGAACATGCTTTCTGTTTAATTTGATGTTACTGGCTTTGCACTTTGAACAAGCTATCAGTAACTGTGAGTATTCTTGGATCGCTACTTTGTGTCTTTTGTCTTTATGTTAGTTGTTTTTGTGTTTCGTGCCAAGTTGACGATTGAGTCAATCCATTTTCAACTGATTTTTTGTGTCGTGTCTGTCGAGATTAGCCATTTCCAATTGATTTGTGTGTCGTTCCTATCTGTCGAGATAAGCCATTTCCAACTGATTTTTGTGTCGTGTCAATCTGTCGAGATAAGTCATTTCTAACTGATTGTTGTGTCGTGTATATCCGTCGAGATAAGCCATTTCCAACTGATTGTTGTGTCGTGTCTATCCGTCGAGATAAGCCATTTCCAACTGATTTTTTTGTCGTGTCTGTCGAGATAAGCCATTTCCAACTGATTTGTGTGTCGTTCCTATCTGTCGAGTTAAGACATTTCCAACTGATTTTTGTGTCGTGTCAATCTGTCGAGATATTAGTCATTTCCAACTGCTTGTTGTGTCGTGTATATCCGTCGAGATAAGCCATTTCCAACTGATTGTTGTGTCGTGTCTATCCGTCGAGATAAGCCATTTCCAACTGATTTTTTGTGTCATGTCTGTCGAGATAAGCCATTTCCAACTGATTTGTGTATCGTGCCTATCTGTCGAGTTAATCCATTTCCAACTGATTTTTGTGTCGTGTCAATCTGTCGAATTAAGCCATTTCCAATTGATTTTTGTGTCGTGTCTTTCTGTCGAGATAAGCCATTCCCAACTAAATTTTGTGTCGTGTCAATCTGTCGAGTTAAAGACAAATCCCTCTATTGTTTTTGTGCATATATATATATATATATATATAAGCGCAATAGCACTATGCCGTCAGCGGTTTATGACGTCGCGGTTTCCGCATACACGAAACGTTAATGAGAGTTATTCCTCTTTGACCCGATGGAGAGAGTGACACTTGTTTTGATATGTCTATTTGCCGAGAAGAAAATGAAAATTGTTTTTGTATAATAGACATGTTCCAGAATGGGATATACACATTAATTATGTGAATTTAGTGTAGCTGAAACAAACAATAAAACAACAAATAATAAAATATATGAATAAAAAGACAGTCAGCTATACAGCAATCAAACAACAACAAAAAACACAAAACGACTGTCAAGAAACGAAACAAAATCTGGATACTCGACAAAAAGTTGAAACAATTAAATTATAATATAATACTAATTTCCATAATTTGCTACGTGAATAGACTTACCTGTTCTTTAGAGTCAATCTCTTTGGTAGGTTTATAATTGTATTTATATTTCCACAAATCATTAAGAAAGTACGAAAATCAGCAAGCATGTCATCAAAATTCAATGTATCTATAGCAATAGGTACATCTCGTACATATATATACCTATATATGGATATGGCAAATTGCACATACGTATTATGAATGTGTACAGCGATTACATTTTTACACGAATATTATATTTAGATTTCTGATTAACACCAACAAAACAGTAACCATGGACGCATACGTGTAGAATAAAGTCCATCTAGAGAAGTTAACATATACGTTTCTAACATAAGGATTGTAGGTTTTTGTATTTGATGACTCCGAGTCTGGTCCGATTTGCCAAGTTTTATATTTATGTTCTTGGTGCACATTTTTTATATAAAAAACAACATAATCGTGGCTGTGTTTAAAAGTTGTCGGAATAAAGAATTAAAGAGGAATACATATGGAAAAAAAATCAATAGTTGATTTAAGAAAAAGAGGTCGGACTAGGTTCCATTCATAATCACGGTATGACATCTGTATGAGTATACTTAGACTGAGTTTCTAGTAATATTACGGAATATTTCGATATGCACAGATGCCTAAACAGAAAGAATGTTAAATAGACCCCGTTAACACTTGCACAAAATTGAATCGATCTTTTTAGAGCATCTCGCGTTTACAATCTTTTTAGAACTTGTGCGTTTATATTTAGTATACATTGCAATCTTAAAATAATCAGTCTAATCATTTCGTTAAAAAAAATCGTATAAAATAGAGTAAGCCGTAAGCGAACACCTGATTCACAACAAAAATTTAAATTATTTTCAGACGTAAATATATCTTTACAAAGTTTTCTTTTTATTGTAGTGTACTAAGTATACGGAAAGGAAACGAGCGCTGTACGGAGATTGGTTTCACATAAGCTACTAATCAACGCTGATCTCGAAACTTTATGCGCGTTTGAGTTTAAATCTCGCGATAATTAACGATATCATACGTGACAGGGGGCTACTGATATTTAGCAACACAATAATAAATCAACAACATCCAGGGGCGGATCCAGGAATTTGGGAAGGGGGCGAACTTTTTAATGTTCGCCGAGCGGAGCGATGCGAAAAAAAATTGGGACCTTTTATAGGCTAAAAACCATAAAATAAGTGTACAATGCACTTTTAAACGGTTCCTGGCGTGGGGCATGTATATTCTATAGTTGCTGTAAAGTATAAGTGTTGGACATTTTTTTATGCTGTATTCTCCCTATTGATTGTCTGTCATAAAATGATAGTATGGATCCAAAGCTGATATATTTGATGTGGGACTTGTCAGTAAAAAATAGACATGGAAAATTCTCGTTTGTTGTATGTTAAGTTAACATAACCTCACAGATTTCTTGTTGTAAACAAGAAATACGTCGGGCTATTCAATGAAATTTACAATACGACCAACACGAGTTAAAAAAAGTCAAACAAGCAGTTTTTATCCAAATGTTTGGTTGATATGTTTCACCCAACAAAATTGAGGGAGGTGAGGGGTTCCAAATCAACCAAAAGCTACGAATGAGTCTGAAATGACAAAGAACTTATGAATGATGGTCGACAAATGGAGACACAAAGGCCACACTCAGCAGACAAGTTGCAGTCTGGTCTTGAAAATATTCAATATATCAGTTCAACAAAATGGAAATTCTGGTCAGACATGCAAACCTCGGCCCCCAACAAATACGCCCGTTTTTTATTCATGTTCATTTAATACTAAATAATTCTGTTGGAAATTTTCGTTTCTAATAGCAAAAAAGATTATTGTTTTCAATCCAGATACGGCCAGAATTTTTATTTAATGCAAAAATCAGAGTCAGATATTTTTTTCTCAAATACATTAGACTGCCTCCTCAAATCAAATGGTTCGTACCTTAATTAGACTTTAAATCTATCTAGAGCTTATACTGACTGGGGATCATTATTCAGCTATCACGCTATTTTAAAATAGGCTGGGGAGTTTGGGGTTAAACATGTTTTCGTAGGTAAATATTATTGCTGTGGATTTTTTTTCATGAGAGTGTAATAGAGTAGTCCTGTTTGGTTGAATTGTGAAATAGATGTCACTACGTTCTTGCTCAAATCGGTGTCGCTTTGAAGGTATCATGGTTGTCATACTCAGCATAAGCAATGTGTTACTGCAATTTGCAAATTTATTTATATTGAATTTCAAAATAACTAAGTGACGTTTTATTTTACGCACTGATCATCTCCACCATGTAGCGAATCACATGACTTTGACATAATCAGTAAATACCAGCGAAACATATCTTTATAAGTAAAGAATTGTCGCATGCAAATTAAATACACGGGAAATGGCAAAGTTCACAAAGTCTTGTCTGATAAATCATTCTACAAAAAAAAAGTCCAAGCAAAAAGGGGGGGCGAACGCCCTCTACGCCCATCTCTGGATCCGCCACTGACATCTCTGTCTCTCGTGATGTATGTTGGAGATTTTTTTATTTTAAAGATCTTAATAATCGTGTATTTTATATATTAAGAATAAATAGTTTTACCATCTATACAGAGAATAACATAAATTAAAAATTAAAAAAAATAGATTAGACATGCGCAGTTAAATGTGAAACTGGTGTATTTTCCTTGGAGTTCAGTATCTTTGATCATTTTTGTGATTTTACTTTTTTATTCAATATAAAGATATATGAATCCAATATTTTAAAATTAGAACACGCCTTGAAATATATAATATACAAATGTCGTTCCTGAGACCAGTTCATCACATAAACAAGTAAACAGGTATTTTGATTTAGATGATTTTAACAAACTTTTACAGAAACGATTAACCAAAGTGTTTGAGCTTTTGATTTTTGCCATTTGCTTGGGACTTTCTGTTTTGAATTTTCTTCTGCGTTCAGTATTTTTTATGATTTTGCTTTTTATAAAATATATATATGATAAAATGTGTATAGATAAACTCATCATAGATATCAGGACAAAATTTTGTATATACGCCAGACGCGCGTTTCGTCTACAAAAGACTCATTAGTGACGCTCGAATCCAAAAAAGTTAAAAAGGCCAAATAAAGTACGAAGTTGAAGAGCATTGCGGACCAAAATTCCTGAAAGTGTTGCCAAATATAGCAAAGGTAATCTATGCCTGAGGTAGAAAAGCCTTAGTATCTAAAAAATTCACCAAATTAAAAACAGTTAATTTATAAATATACCTATATCAATGATAATTCAAGTCAGCACAAAAAGTGCGGACTACTGGGCTTGTGATACCCTCGGGGAAATAAATCTCCACCAGCAGTGGACAACACCAATAATAAAAAAGGAAAATGTATGTTATTGTCTATAAATATTTCGGATAACAGATATCCTTTATCAATTTTAATGATTTCAAATTAACTATATCAATCTATTCTGATTTAACTATTACAATCTTGAAATTTATACAATTAGGACCAAACACAAAAACTCTTGTAAAATGTCAAAAAAAAATGACTTGGGTTAATAGATATTTACAACATCAGAGACTGCACTATATATGCTTCAAATTAAAATAGTAATGTGCGATATGAACTGGTTCAATTCTAAAACTTCAGAAGTGACGACAGATAAGATGTTACAATAACGACTGTGTGGATATACATTCCCAATAAACAATACTAACCGATCTTATCTAGTAATATATTTTAAATTTGAGAACGGTAATGTAATTACAACTGAGTTAGCATATTTAAGCATCCAAATAAATAGCAGTTAAATAATGATAAAATAACAATTAACAAACTTTGGAGCCTGTAATTCAGTAGCTGTCGTTTGTTTATGTGTTACATATTTGTTTTTCGTTCATTTTTGTACATAAATAAGGCCGTTCGTCTTCCTGTTTGAATTATTTTACATTGTCATTTCGGGGCCTTTTATAGCTGACTATGCAGTATGGGCTTTGCACATTATTAAAGGCCGGCGTACTGTAATTTTTGTGTCATTTTGGTCTCTTGTTCCGAGTTGTCTCCTTGGTAATCATACCCAACTTCCCTTTTTTTTTAATATACATGTATTTGACTAAGGTTATAAGTAATTAAACATGGCTGCGTACTTCAAAAATGAATAGAACTCTGCGATTTTAAACTGGTATAATTCAAGAATTTTAGAGTTGATAAGGATAAAGAAATAGCAACAGAGACTGTGTAGTAATACGTAATATATCCCAAATGAAAAGCGCTGCTTGAATTAGAACTCATCTTTTCATTTTTCCTATTTGGTGCCAAAGTTTTTTAATTTGCTTATCCAACATCCTTCCCGAGTGAGTCTATCCTCAATCAAGTAGTGGGCTCTTGCAAGGGATACAGAAACAAACGATGTTTGACTGGTGCACACAATGAAATAAATGAAAAGATATAGTTATAATTCGCACAATGCTTTACATTTGGGTTATATAAATATTACTACACAGTCTCTTTGCTATATTTTTACCTTTGTTTACTCTAAAAAAAAATAACTATATTAGCTAAAATTGCAGGATTCTATTCATTTTTAATGGAACAAGTACGCAGTCACGTTCAATTACTCAACCATTGTAAAAAATTATTATTTTTGAATCAGTTCATTATTATCAAACTTATTTGGATTTAAATACGCAGCCTCTGTTGTAATAACTTTAGCGTTGTCAAGTTTGAAATAATATATCAGCTTAGATCAGTCAGTGCAGTTATTTTGGAATGTATTCCCACGTAGTCTTTATTGTTAAGTCTTCACTGCCATCACCTTTATTAAAATTTAAGAAACGTACCAGTTTATATCGCACATTGCTATATACTCATCATAGATACCAGGATTAAACTTTGTATTTACGCCAGACGCGCGTTCCGTCAACAAAAGACACGTAAGGGGCCTTGTTAAATGTCCACGGACTTTTCAGAGCTCCCGAAAAAGTAAACTGATTTCATAGAAGAACTGTCTTATCAACGTATTTATTGCGACAAGTATTTGATAAATAATCTACCTAAAAGTATTTATCTTGAAGTAATGGTAAAAATGAGTAACGAAGAGTCCTTTAATGAAAACTCGGCAAGTGACCAAACAACAACAAAAATGGCGTCATATGCGGATGCCACAAAAACTGAAAATGATAAAAGTAAAGCTCAAAACAGTGACTTTGGGTTTTCTGCAGCCAAACCTGTATTTATATTAGAGACTGATCTCTTCGGTACTATAAAACCAAAACCTGTAGACTTTTTAAATCATGCAGAGTTGTACAGTGATATTGGCCATGTAGTTGAAGAAAGCCATTTGAAAGGTCTTCAAAGGGTTAATGGAATGTGGCGGATTTATCTTGATAGTGAGTCAGATAGGGAACATTTGATAGCTAATGGTCTCACTATCAGGAAAAAACACATCCATGTACATGATAGAAACCCAAAATTTGTAGTTAAAGAACACATCAACTACTTACGCATCCGGATAAAAAATGTACCCTTATCTGCAGACGACAACCAAATTGGTAGATATCTTGAGACCAAACATAATCTCATAATTCACAACTTCAATCGTGAAAGACTACGTATCAACGGATTTCTTACCAACTGTCAAACTGGAGACCGATTATTTATGGTAAGTCCAGTACCTGGTATACAGCTACCTAGATTCATTAGTATTGGAAAATACAAAGCGCTACTCATCCACAAAGACCAAATTGTAGTAAATCCTTATGCTAAATGTAACAAGTGTTTACAGATGGGACACAAACAGGAGACCTGTGACAATGACTGGGTATGTAACTCCTGTGGCAAATCAGGTCATAAAGCCAAAGAATGTCAACAACTGATGGACGATCCAACAGCAGATCAAGATCAGAATGCTGATTCGATTGTTACTGATAGTGTACCTGAAGCTGCTAACATTGATAACGCTAAAGATGAAACTAAAGATAAGCAACCCACAAGTGAAAGTTGTGATGATTCAAATGATGACAGCGAAGATGATGACCAACAATTGGTAGTCCACAAAGAACCTGAACAAATTACTGCGATCAGTGAGCAGACAAACAAAAAAGACAAAAAGACAAATGGAAAAAAATCAAACAAAAATAAATCAAACAAACAAAATCTTCCCAAGTCAGCTTCTGGACCCTTGGATCACTATATGAACTTTAAAGATCCGAATACTCCAAGCCAATCAAAGGGGAAAAGGCAAGCAACAACGCCGACTGATGAATTACACAAAAGAGTAGTCGAGCCGACAAAACAGAAGACAAATCCCTAACCAGTGTCCTAGTTAACTTTAATGTACAGTAGTGTGATTTTCAATGCACAGTTTTTGTGCTTGTGTATATATGTTAGTAATATTTTTATCTTATCTGAAAAATGTGAAAAAAATAATTCATTGTGTGATACAATATTAGATTGTATACACTCTGTAAAGAAAAATATATTAAATGTTGATATGAAATATTTTATTTATATGAATATCATGAAAACAAATGAATATGATCAAATAGTTGATTCATTGAAAGTTATTATCATCTTTTTATTAACCATGAATCAATTCAAAACACCTGTAAATCCCAATCTGAATGGTGTCAGTTTGATTGGTAAATTGACTAACTTTAGCTGCGTTCCATATCACTTAGTTGATGAAATCACTTCTTTGAAATATAAAATCCATGTTAATAAATTTGTCAATTCCTCACATACATGTACTAGGAATAACTTTAAAACTGCTCAAGATCTGCCATATACATTATCTCACTTAGTTCACCAGGATACAGATAGTATCAATTTCAACGATTGGCATATTAAAAACACCACTATTGCTTTAGGTATCCAAAAACTGAAAATTAGTTCCTCCTATATAGTTCACATATTTTTTGTACAAGCTACGTCCACATCCATGGTAACTACCACTCTAAAATACCTGAAAAGAATTGAAACATATGTAAATAAAAGTTATGTGTTTGTTCTTTTACAAAATAGCTTATATCAAACACTCACATCAATAAACAACTATTTAAGTAGGTCAATCAATGTAATCATTAATGTAAACATGTATCTGCAACTATTTTTAATTGTTCAAAAATACTTTCTCTTTTTAATTTACATTATCGTCATACATGTGACATACCTAACTAAAAATAGTATAACTACAGTTATATTCATATGCATGCTGACCCGATTCCAAAAACCCCTAAATTTCTGGGTTTTCACCGTATCTAAAAATAGATTACTGGATAAAACAATTCAGAGATCAAAGAGAATCATGATAGAATCTTTCCTGATTATTGGAAAAGTGAACAGTGATTTGAATGATACATTTGTATATTTAAATACAATTAAGCTTTGTTATTCGTGTATGAGAAACATAGTATTGATATGTAAACAAACAAAATTTAGCTCGAAAAGGGTTAACATAATCAAACCCGTTATTTATGTTATGTTATACTGTTATAATAGTAATTTCTTGCAAATATATTTTTTTATAATGATATTTTTATTACTATATTGTGTCTTTGAAAAAAAAGAAGTTAACCGTGCATTTAACCTTGTGTATTTACAAACATGTAAATAATGTAATAAGACATGTTGTTCTAATAATAGTCTCATTAACATGTACTATTAAGTGGGTTATTACACTAATTATGAGAACCAGAATTGTACAGCTATATTTAATGTATAAAATTGAATATTCCTTAGGTAAAAACAATGAGTGACAATATACATCTTATATCCTTAAACTGTCAAGGTTTAGGACAGAAAGAGAAAAGAGAGAGATTATATTTATGGAATAAACATCAAAAATGTAATATATTATTTATACAAGAATCCCATCTAATAGAGAAAAATGAACATATTATTAATAGTGAAGTAAAAGGTAAATTTTTTCATAGCTATGGAAGTTCCCAATCAAGAGGCGTTTCAATAATGATTAAAGACAGTTTAAATTATAAACTAATAAATGAAGTTAAAGATAATGATGGCAGAATTATTTTGCTCAACATTGAAGTTAACGATAACATTTTTACCTTAATAAATGTATATGCCCCAAACATTCATACTAACAGAAATAAATTTTTCAAAAAGGTAAATAACATCATAGAAAATAATCGATTAGGTATTTTAATTTTAGGAGGGGACATGAATGAAACTTTATTAAAAATAGATAGGAAATCAAATAGCTCTCATAAATACTATAAACCAGTAAATAGCCTTAAACAGCTCATTAAAAAACACAAATTAATAGATATATGGAGGGAAATAAATCCAAACAAAATTCAATTTACATGGAGAAGGAAAAACAATACGAATATAACAAGCAGAATAGATTTCTTTTTGATCAGTCCAGATATAAGGCCACATGTAATCAATTCTGATATAAGACCTGCTATGATATCATACACTGATCACCAAGCCATTTCGTTAAAAATAAGACAAAATCACCATGGCAGAGGAAGAGGTTTCTTTAAAATAAATAATAGTATTTTAATAGATGATAATTATAAAAACCATATAAACAATCTTATTCTAAAATATAAAGAAAAGGCACTTACCAGAGATTCAAGAGATATATGGGATATCTTCAAATCTGAAGTAAGGGACATAACTGTTATGTATTGTAAATACAAGTCATCTGAAAAGAAAAATAAAATAAAAGAATTAGAAATGAACTTACAAAGATTAAATAATAAAATTAATCCTTCAAAAGAAACTAAAGATGAAATAGAAAAAATTGAAAAAAATCTAGAAAATCTTTATAAAGATGAAGTTAAAGGTGCACAAGTAAGATCTCGAGTCAAATGGTTAGAAGAAGGGGAAAAAAACACAAAATTCTTTTTAGGTTTAGAAAAATCAAGACAAACAAAAAAAAATATTTCGGCATTGAAAGATAAGCAAGACAAAATTATAACAGAACCATCAGAAATTTTAAATTTAGAAAAATGTTACTATGAAAATTTATATAAAAGTACAAATCCAGATGTTAATAATATTAAGCAATATGTTGAAGAAACAAAAATAGATCATAAATTAAGTGATGACGAGAAAAGCTCTCTAGGCGGCAGCATCTCAATAGAAGAATGCACAGAAGCCATTTTTAATATGAAACTAAACAAATCACCAGGTATAGATGGTCTAAGTGTTGAATTCTATCGCACATTCTGGGATAATATAAAAGAACTAGCTGTAGAAGTTTTCAATAGGTGTTACGAGAAAGAAGAATTAACAACATTACAAAAAATAGGAATAGTATCTTTATTGTACAAAAAAAATGACCCGCTATCCCTAGACAATTATAGACCTATAACTTTACTAAATGTAGACACCAAATTAATAGCCTATACTTTAGCCCAACGGTTAAAACCTGTTTTATCAAAAATAATAAATAGTGATCAGAATGGATATGTAAAAAATAGGTACATTGGTTTTAATATCCGACAGATTCAAGATATCATAGACTACTCTGAAACTTTTAATATAGATGGTGCTTTGTTATTTATAGATTTTTCAAAAGCTTTTGACTCGTTAGAATGGTCATTTATGTATGAAGCTCTTTTAAAATTTGGTCTCCCGCAGTCGTTTATTAAATGGGTTAAAACTTTATATAATGGTGTCAAAGGTTGTATGCTAAATAATGGGTGGATTTCTGAAACCTATAGCATTTTTCGTGGTATTAGACAAGGGTGTCCCTTGAGTTCGATAATTTTTGTTATAGCTGTAGAGATTCTGGCATGTAGAATAAGACAAGATACAGGTATTAAAGGATTTCAAATCAAACTTGATTCTAAAACACATAGTCTTAAAATATCACAACTTGCAGATGATACTACTCTTTTTCTTAAATCAAAACAAGAAATAAGCCTGGCATTAAATTTAATTGAAGAATTTGGAAATCTTTCTGGTCTAAAACTTAATAAGTCAAAAACTGAAGGAATATGGCTAGGTAAATTAAAACATTCTAAAGATAAATATGAAAACATTAGTTGGAATAAAAGCCCCATTAAAAGTTTAGGTGTATATTTTGGAACTAATAAAATTGAATGCCATAAATTAAACACAGAAAATATTTTGAGGAAGTCAGAAAAAGCAATTTCAAATTGGAAGAAAAGAAAGCTTACAATGATTGGACGAATAACAGTAATAAAAACATTAATTATACCAAACGTAACCTTTTTAGCATCAGTAACTAATTTATCGAGAGACTTTCTAACACAATTTAAAAAATTAATATTTAACTATATATGGCAAAACAAAAATGAGAAAATCAAGAGATCTACTCTATGTAATGATTATCAGGATGGAGGTTTAAAAATGATTGATATAGATAGTTATATAACATCAATCTATATATCTTGGGTTAAAAGGTTAACAACAGAAGAATTTTCTAATTGGAAGGTTATACCCTTATATTACTTTAACAAATTTGGAGCAAACTTTGCTCTATTTAACATGAACCCTGAAAATATATATGACATACCAAATTTAAAAAAAATTATGCCAGAATTTTATTTTGAAATTTTAAAAAGTTGGTATAAAGTACATAATAGTTCAAAGATAAGCAAGGGGTTAAATTTCAAATGTATAAGACAGCAATTTATTTGGGGTAATCAATCAATTAAATTAAATGGTAAAAGTCTTGTTTTTCCAAACTGGATAGAAAGTGACATTCTTTTTATTAATGATATCATAGATAAACAAGGAAATATCTCCCAAAAAGTAATCTTAAATAAATTGAAAGAAAAATCAAACTGGATAGCAGAACTTTCTAAACTGAAATCTGCAATTAAAAAGGAATGGAAGCTCATGTTAAAATCAAATCAATCAATTTCAACTAAAGTTCAAACAGATAGAAATCTTTACTTAGAAACAAAAAACAAAGCCAAATCAATTTGCATTAAAAAATTAAAACCTAAAGATATATATAATTATATCAAAGGTATAGAGAGTGACACACCTATTGGTTTCATAAAATGGAAAAAAAAATTCAATCTAAATTCCTCAAATCAATTACATGATATATTAAACTTTACATTTCACCAGTTAATTGATAACAAACTAAAAATGTTTAGGTGGAAATTGGTCAATTATATATTGCCATGTAAGCAACTGCTTTATCAATGGAAAATAATGAAGGATAATCAATGTCATATATGTCACCAAGTAGACAATTATAATCATTTTTTCAAAGAGTGTGAATTTTTACAAGAATTTTGGATTAAAGTTGGGTCATTACTAGATAAAATAAAAATAGGTACACATATTTTATCAATGCAAAATTTAATACTTGGATACAAAATTCATGACAGTTCATATTTTGATATTAATGTGTTGTTAACAATTGTTTTATTTGCTGTTTACAAAAGCAATTATGCATCAGAGTTAAAACATAAGTACATAGATGTATACAGGGTTTTTAAATTAGAATTCTTAGAATGGTATGAAAATAGTATACTCTTAGAAAGAAAATGTAGTAAATTTTTGAAAGAAACATTTAAATATATATAATTCACAACAATGTAATTCAATAGCTGAGGCGTACAAGTACTTATTGAGTAGTTGTGTGACAGAGAGTGTGTGTGTGTGTGCTAGTTTTGTGACCAAGTTTGTGTGTAGGCACATGTGTGTGTGTCTGTTTATGTGAAAGTTAAAGACATTATACTCCATGTACTCGCAGAGCAATATTATGTTTTTCATTTATGTTTTATGTATACTGTTTCTCTGTTTACACGAAACGATTGTCAATACTTTATACAAAGTATAAAAAAAAAAGTCTCATTCTTTATCCATCATGTCCATGTTTTGACCATGTTAACTTTATCATATCAGAATGTCATCAATGTTTGATTCTCATAATAGGCTAATGCATCAAGTTTCTCAGTATTCTGTAGCGCATTCAAGTAATCGTTAAAGAATACAAAACAGTTATTTCATTAAATTTAAAACTTACCAAATTAATTAAGAATATTCCAACATACAAGAATGAATAAAACGCACGTGTTCAAGATACATAATAAACATCTATACCACGTGATATACAATTAAAATAAGTAGAAAAACGTAAACAGAGAGAACGTATGTTTTCCGGATTTTATTGCTATGCAGTTTTTGTAAACTATATAGATTGTAATAATATATTAACCACTTATAATACGTTTATCTTGTGAATCCCCTGGTTCATTTGATAATTCACACACAGGGATAAACCTATCTGGGATAGTTGTACCTTTTAGGGTATTTGTTAACAACCAATAGTGCAATAAACTGAATAATTATTAAAAAAAAAAAAAAAAAAAAACAAAAGACTCATCAGTGACGCTTGAATTCTTAAAAGTTAAAGAGGCCAAATAAAGCACGAAGTTGAAGAGCATTGAGTACAAAAATTCCTAAATGTTTTGCCAACTATACAGCTAAGGTAACTATTCCTGAGGTAGAAAGCCTTAGTATTTCAAACATTCAAAAGTTTTGTAAAAAGTTAATTTATAAATATGACCATATCAATGATAATTCATGTCAGCACAGAAGCTTTATTAGAAGCATATATATGCATTCCCTGTTGTAAATACCTACGTCATTTTTGAAGTTTTAGATTTATGTATAAGAGTTTTTGTCTGTGTTTTTAATTGTAAAAAAATCAAGATAGTATACTTAAAAATCAGAATAGATTGATATAATTCATTTTAAATCGCTGATGGAGGATATATCCATTATACGAAATAGTGTTATCATAATTTCTTATTATTGTTGTTGAAAAATAAAGTTCAATGGTTTGATGTTAAGAAAATATTTCCACCTAAAGATGTAGAAAGTTTCTATAACTTCAAATAAGGATATTTGAGAGCGGAATTGTAAAGTCTTCATATTGCTGTATCACTCGTTTGTGATGGTTTCACTAAAAATGCGTCGGACTGAAGAAAAATATTGTATGCATAATTGTAAAATTCTAATAAAATTATCAAGTTTAATTTTGATACATATTACGATTCCCATAATACATTAGAGTGCTTTAATGTGACAATAACACAAGGTAATCATAGACACAACTATTATTGTTGCGTTCGTATAACTAATCCGTTTATATTGGCTTAGCTGGTACCTTTGATAACTGTTTACCCAACCCTGTATTCCAGCCAATTAGTCTCCAATGTAACATTGATTAATTTATGATTTTTGGTTGCTAAACGTCCAGTGGCATATATTTCATGCACGTTCAGGACGAGAACAAGCTAACAATAAATACAATAGGTAGGTCTTGTAATAGAGGTCATGGTCGGGGAAATTTGGACCTCCTCTGGAAAATAAGGGTATATTGGATAGGCCAGTAATTTTGCCTTGCAACAGGCCACCTATGGACCCCTCTTGAAACGGGTTGTTGCAAGGGTTCTTAACGTGCAAAGAGCGGAACAATAACGCTTTTATTATTGTTACATTATATTGTAACCGTACCCAGTGCCTAAATTTAATGTTTCCTTTTTAGCTCACCTGGCCCAAAAGGGTCAAGTGACTTTTCTCATCACTTGGCGTCCGTCGTCCGTCGTCCTTTAACTTTACAAAAATTTTCTCCTCTGAATCTACCTTGCTAAATTGAACCAAACTTTGCCTTAATCATCCTTTGGGTATATTTGGTTTTAAAAATGTGTCCGATGACCTCAACCAAGATGGCCTAACAAGAGGAGAAAATGCAGTTTTTGGCTTATATCTCTGCAAGTAAAGCATTTAGAATAAATCTAACATGAATGAAATGTTCATCAGATCAAGATCTATCTGCCCTGATATTTCCAGAAGCATGAGACAACCAGTTGATGGGTTGCTGCCCCTGGATTGGTAATTTAAGGAAATTTTGCAGTTTTTGGTTATTATCTTAAATATTATATTAGATAGAGATAATTTGAAACAGTAAAATTGTTCAGCAAAGTAAGATCTACAACTAAGTTAGCATGACCAAAATGGTCAATTGATCCCTGTAGGAGTAATTGCCCTTCATATTGAATTGATTACAAGTTTTTTTAAATTTTTGTAATCTTTTATAAAAGACTTCTCCTCTGGAACAACTGAGACAAATTTAACCAAACTTGGCAACAATCATCATTTTATATCTTGTTACAAATGTGTCAGATGACCTGGCCTACCAATCAACATGGTTGACATGGCTAAAAAAAAGTATATTTATAGGGATACAATGCAAGTTTTATCTATTATTTTTTTTAGCCGTTATGAATAGAGAAAATCTAAAAGGATGCAAATATGTTCAGAATAATGAATAATCAGAGATATTTTCATATATCCTTATAGAAGACACATTTTACGCGCGTCTGGCGTATATACTAAATTTAGTCCTGGTATCTATGATGAGTTTATTTACAACCACTGGGTCGAGATTTATTTCCCCGAGGGTATCACAAGCCCAGTTTTCAGCACTTTTTGTGCTGACATGAATTGTCATTGGTATGGTTATATTTATAAATTTACTGTTTACAAATTTTGAATTTTTTGAAATACTAATATAAAAAAGAAGATGTGGTATGATTGCCAATAAGACAACTATCCACAAAAGACCAAAATGACACAGACATTAACAACTATAGGTCACCGTATGGCCTTCAACAATGAGCAAAGCCCATACCGCATAGTCAGCTATAAAAGGTCCCGATAAGACAATGTAAATCAACTCAAACGAGAAAACTAACGGCCTTATTTATGTAAAAAAAATGAACGAAAAACAAATATTTAACACATAAACAAACGACAACCACTGAATTACAGGCTCCAGACTTGGGACAGGTACATACATAAATAATGTGGCGGGGTTAAACATGTTAGCGGGATTCCAACCCTCCCCCTAACCTGGGACATTGGTATAACAGTACAACATAAGAACGAACTATAAAAATTAGTGTTGTCAACGATTAACCGGTTAACCGGATACCAAAAAAACTAACCCGCTAACCGGACATTTTTTTCAATTTTAATAGATTTGATATAAATTGGTATCGAAATCATTAAATAGTTATGTTTTATTTAAAAATTTTCGTCGCGGTGATTAATTTGACAGAGCAATTATCCAGTCTATTGATTGCTATTGTTAATCCGAAAAACATAAAATTAATTAGAACTTGTCGCTCAGCTTGGGGCAAGATCTTGATGAAACATAATTAGTATACTAGTTATTTTAACAGTAACTTTAAATCAGTAAAACGATTAAATTTTACGATTTACTTCATTATTTTATTTTTGATCTAATAGCGTGTACAAATGTATACCTACTTCTAAATGTGCAACCTCCGTCGTGTAAGGCTTTGATATACTTTAAATGAAATGTTAACTAAAATATTGTGAAATCCAAAACAATGTGAATGTACTAAATGCATACGTGATAGTACGAGTAACATGCTTAATCATTTCAAATTGAAACACTCCACATTAATATCGGAGACAAGAGAAAAGGAAAAAAATAATCGGTTTCAGACATATTCGCTTCTACGAGATCAAGAAGTTTTTTTTCTATTTTTCAATCTGAAGTTGATACAAACGCCATAGTTGATACGTTGTATCTGCCTATTAAAAGTCAAACTTCGCAAGGAATCCTCACAAACAAGCCTTATAATGCTTAAGGACAAAAAGCGTGAATTTATGACTTGGATGGAAGGTTGTTACCACATCTTATAGCTATGTGTAGGGTACTAAAGATATATGGCTTTCAAACACCAACTTAAACTACCGGTTAACCGGTTAATCGGTCGAACGATTGTCCGAGTAACCGGTTAGGTAATAGTGTACGATTTGACAACACTAATAAAAATCAATTGAAAAAAGGCTTAACTCATCAGATGGACAAAAATACAAGTGGACGTGGCCGGGTATTTATACATCCCGACACAAAAAGACACAATGAACAGATCTGAGTGTACTCGCAGTTATCTGCCAGCTAGTTCAAAGCCACTAACAACTAATAAAAAAATCATGCATCTAAGACTAAACCATCAATCCTTTACACATCCAACATCTAATGGATTTAGTATAAAGACGTCATAAACAGCCAGAGAAAAACATGACCGTGTGCAATGCCACTTGAGGCTTTTCTACCTCAGGCATAGATTACCTTAGCTGTATTTGGCAACACTTAGGAATTTTGGTCCTCAATGCTCTTCAACTTCATACTTTATTTGGCCTTTTTAACTTTTTTGGATTCGAGCGTCACTGATGAGTCTTTTGTAGACGAAACGCGCGTCTGGCGTATATACTAAATTTAGTCCTGGTATCTATGATGATTTTATTTACAACCACTGGGTCGATGCCACTGCTGGTGGAGATTTATTTCCCCGAGGGTAACACAAGCCCAGTAGTCAGCACTTTTTGTAACGACATGAATTGTCATTGGTATGGTTATATCTATAAATTTACTGTTTACAAAGTTTTGAAATTTTTGAAATACTAATGCTTTTCTACCTCAGGCATAGATTACCTTAGCTGTATTTGGCAAAACTTTTTGGAATTTTGGTCCTCAATGCTCTTCAACTTCATACTTTATTTGGCCTTTTTAACTTTTTTGGATTCGAGCGTCACTGATGAGTCTTTTGTAGACGAAACGCGCGTCTGGCGTATATACTAAATTTAGTCCTGGTATCTATGATGAGTTTATTTACCATTTATTTTCATTTTTGCCTATTTTCATCAAAACGAGCTAGGTCAAAACTATGATATTTAAAGAGATACATTTGTTTACGTTATACTTTATACTTTAGTTGTTTTACTAAAACACTTGATGTTAAATTTTTGTTTACTTTTTAATTGGAAAGTATCCAAAGAACCGGTATATGTTTCAAATACCAAAAGGTTCATATATGTTTTCCTTCTTTTATTGTACATAATCTCTTTTATATCTTGCATCACTATAGATGTCTCATAAAGTATGTCATAATATTACATACAACCAATACATATAAACAAATATATATAAGTTATACATACATGTAGAATTAAGAAATATCATGTATCAGATCACTATAAAAATGTTAAAGGCATATTTGCATATATGCTTCTTAGTATAATGATTTTGTTTGTGTTGTTCCATCATCTTAAATTAATGGGTTTTATCAAATCAATATTGTAAAATGTGTACAAATTTACTAAAAACTGCTGTATTCGGAATATTGAGGGTCTCACCACTGACAAGTGTTATGTTTATCTTTTTAATACTGGTTAATGAAATCATTACAGTGTGTAATGGCTGGTCATTATCGCGTATGATACGATTTTGACACGCCTACCGGCATAGCTAATGAATATGCATGAATATAGATAAGATCAGCACGTGTAGCAATAAACTGAGAGTTGTAGATTTGTAGTATAAATGTATAGATGTAGTTTTGACATGTTTGAGAATAGAAAATAGTTACAAAAATATAATTATTAATTATTAGTATCCGAGCAAGTAAAACACGGATCTATCACAAGATAAATGACCCACATTTCAACAAAATTATTTCTCAGTTTCAGATTATAAGCTTTATTGAAACTTGGACAAATGATGTTAATGTTAATGAAATAAGTATCCCAGGTTTCTGCTTTGCTGACAGTAATAATAGAAAAAAACATCATAAAACCAGACGCAATTCTGGTGGAATAAATATTTTTGCTAAAAATTCCATTTCAAAAGGAATAAAACAATTACCAAAATATCACACTGATATCCTTTGGATCAAAATTGACCATGATTTTTTAAAATTAAATAAGGACATATATATTGCTACAGTATATATGTCTCCAGAAAATTCTAGCACGAACATTACCGGGTTATGACATTTATGACAAGCTTCTAGCTGATGTTGTTAAATACTCTAATTTAGGGCACATTATAGTCCAAGGCGATTCCAATGCCTATACTAATACAAAACCAGATTTTGTTGCCTTTGATAATTCTTGTACTTCAAATCAAGATGATTTACAATAAATTTCTGATCAAAATACACCAAGGAATAACCTTGACACCAAACTTGTCAACAATAGTGGAAAGTATCTACTGAATTTATGTAAGGAATCAAGCCTTATAATACTAAATGGTAGAACCATAGGTGACTTACATGGTAAACACACTTGTATTACATACAATGGATGTAGTGTTGTAGATTATATGCTCGTGTCTAAAGAATTATTACATATAGTTGGTTATTTTGAAGTACATGACTTTACTTCTTTGTCAAATCATTGTATAATAAGTTGTTCTTTATTAATAGGTTTTATTATGCCTCAAAATACACCCCAATATCAGTTGGATCCTATCCCAAATAAGTTCATATGGACACCTGAAGCAATAAATCTCTACACATTAAATAGTAACAGTATAGAGAGTAAAAACAAATTTGAACAGTTTTTGAAATCAACTTTTAAAGACTCTGCTGAATCAGCAGTAAATTCATTTAATACTATACTATATGAAAATGCTTTGAAGTCTTCTAAACTAGTAAAGAAAGTCTCAGTCAGAAATAAAAATCAAAATAGGTAAAAAAGACGACCTTGGTACTCTGAATCTTGCCGTGAACTTGGCGTTACAGTAAAAAATTATGCAAAGTTAAAAAATAAACATCCCTATAATTCTGAATACAGACATAAATTTTATTCTTTCAGATTTAGACTTAGACGTCTATGTAAATATGAAGAAAATAAATACAAAAAAGATATATTTTCAGAACTTTATACATGTAAGAAAGACCCAAAGATGTTTTGGAACATTTTGAATAAATTAAGTAGACGAAAAAGTAATAACAAAGAAAATGAATCTTTACCACAAGCAGATTTCATCCAGTTTTATAAAAATTTGAATAGCGTTGACATAAATCACAATAGTTTTCACTCTAAAATTATTAAAGATTTTGACTCTCTAAAAGAAAAGTTTAATTTATCACATGTTACAGATGACTTAACTCACTTGAGTTCAGAGATAACAATTGAAGAGATAGTAACAGTTATTCGTTTAACTAAAAATGGCAAAAGCACATCAGCCGACATGATTTCAAATGAAATGTTGAAAAATGCAATCCCTATTTTAATAAAACCACTTCATAAACTCTTTAATAGCATATTCGAAACTGGTCAATTTCCAAGACTATGGAATGAAAGCTTACTTGTTCTCTTGTACAAGAAAGGGGACAAATTTGATCCAGGGAACTATAGAGGTATATCTATTAGTTCCAACCTGGGTAAACCTTTTAATAAAGTTTGATATAAACGTTTAGTAAAATTTATGGATCTCAAAAATTTAATAAGTAAAAATCAAATAGGTTTTAAAGAGAAAAGTCGTACAGCTGACCACATATTCCCTCTTAAGACCATAACTGATCAATATAGACATAAAAAGAAAAAGGTTTTGCTGCTTTCATAGACTTAAAAAAGGCATTTGATACTGTATGGCGACCAGGTTTATTTTCCAAACTCATAAAACATAATATCCCCCAAAAATGTTTAATGTTATTTATTCAATGTATACTGATACAGTATGTAGAATAAAATTCTCTAATGGGTTGAGTCCTCCATTCCTATCAGAAAAGGGTGTTAAACAAGGTGACGTATTGAGTCCCCTTCTTTTTAACTATTTTATAAATGAACTAGTAGGTAATCTTGATAACAAACATACGGATCCAGTTGCCATTGGGGATACCTCTTTGAACATTCTTTTATATGCAGATGGTATTGTTTTACTATCTGAAAGCAAAGAGGGTCTACAAAAATCTCTTGATATTTTACATGAATATTGTTCAACATGGAAACTACAAGTTAATACTGATAAATCAAAAATTATGATATTTAATTCTAATGGCAAGACATTGTTAAACCATTTTACTTATGATAATGCATATCTTGAAACGGTAACAAATTATTGTTACTTGGGTATTGTTTTAAAGTATAATGACAATTTTTGCCTTGCTGTGAATACTCTAATGGAAAAAGCCAGGAAGGCATATTATAAGATAAAGAAAACTATAGGTCTCAACAACCCATGTAGACTTCTTGAAAAATTGTTTGATTGTTTAGTTACTCTCATTCTAACATATTGTAGTGAAATTTGGGGGGTGGATTCACATTTTAAAGACTCTGATCCATTTAAAAAACTTCATGTTAAATTTATTAAAGACATATTAGGGGTTCACTGTAAGGCATCTAATGATGGATGTCGAGCCGAACTTAATAGAATTCCCTTGAAAAATAAAATATTATATTCAATATTCAACTACCTGAACCATATAGTTTCTTCAGAAAATTCTTTGGCATATGATATATTCACTAAATCTGTAGATTCAAACCCTTGGGTCATAAAGGTCAAGAGTCTTTTGAATGAACTTGGAATGTCTTATATCATCAATAACTTTAATTATGTTAAAGGTAATTTAAAGTCTATTAACATAATTAAACAAAGAATTAATGACCAATGTTTGCAAGTTCAAAATGCAAATATATCTGAATCCAAAAAGTTAGACTTTTTCAAGAGTGTCTACATAATGGGCAGAAGACCACCCTATGTTGATATATTGAAAAACAGAAGTGACAGAGCTGCAATATGTAAGATCCGTATAAGAGCTCATATACTGATGATTGAAAGAGGGAGACATCTAAATATTCCCAGAAATGATAGATACTGCTCTGTATGTAATTCTGGTCAAACTGAAAATGAAAAACATTTTCTTTTACATTGTGAAAAATACTCAACTAAAAGAGACATATTTTACCATAAAGTTTCAAATATAATCGTTGATCCTACAAAATTTCAAAAACATGAAAATAATATAATCTTTTTATTAAATAATAATTCATACACAATCCTCAAATTGACTTCCTCTTTCATCTCAGACAGTTTGAACCTGCGTAAAGCAGAACAAACTCTATAAAATTGTCAATATGTCTAATTCATAATCATTGTTTATAATATTACATATTAATATAGTCATTATTTTCAATACTTATTATGTTAGACCAACTATGTAATTGATATACCATGAGCCTTAACCATTTATTGTTGATGAGTTTGTGCTAATAAAATATTTGTATTTGTATTTGTACAATATAATTATAATAGATCATAGATTAACAATTTATATCACAAAAATGATCAGAAATTTGTTATCAATTTTGTGTATTTGTATTTACCGCGAAAAAAACTCCTTGTTAATGCGAACTCCTCGGGTTTTATCTTTCGAATGGAATGAGGAAGAAATGAGTGAGGTCTAATATATGTTGCTAATATAATATCTATAAGTATTTTGTTCCTCGTGGTTCACTCAATTTTTGTTTAAACTTCCTGGAATCCAATTATTGATTTTACGAAGAACTGATATAAAAATGACAGTTTACAAACATACGAAATAACCTAAACTAAATTTGACAAACAAATCAGTCATGTTCTAAAATTATTAGAAAATTAAAACATTTCTATAATAATGAGCTCTGTCTGAGAATGAGGAAAAGAACTTTAAAGTGAGTATTAGTGTATGTCTAAGTCTGCTTTTGTCTATAACAATTCCTTTTGGGCAGGTCTTATTCAATAGAGAGTTATTTCTCCGACTAAAAATGCAAACCCAATAGAAAGTGAAAGTAGAAATTTTTGCTCTTATAACTAAAACTTAAATCGGATGATCCCTATTAACCATATCTTTTCTGTGTATTCTTTTATACGACCACAAAAAATAAAAATTGAAATGGCAGTTGGCAGGTATGAAGGTTGGGATTGATTTTGGTGGTTATGGTCCCAAAGGTTCAGGAATTAGGGGCACAAAGAGGCCCAAAACAAGCATTTATCTAGTTTCAGGATAATAAGATGTGTATAAGTATTTCAATTGCTCTGAAATTGTGCCACAATGTTTAATGCCATAAGTAGAAGGTTTAGATTTATTTTAAGGGTTAGAGGGCAAACAGCCTATAGGAATTAAGGGAGTTATAGGGCAAACAGCCTATAGGAATAAAGGGGGTTATGGTCCAAAAGGTTTAGGAATTAGGGGCCAAAAATGGGACCAAATAAGCATTTTTGTAGTTTTCAGTCAATTTTTCTCATTTCAGATTTCAGAAAATAAAAAAAAATTCTGCAAATATTTTTTTGAGGGGATTAATATTCAAAAGGCATAGTGTATTGCTCAAGAGCAAAAAAAAATTAAGTTCATTAGACCACATTCATTCTGTGTCAGAAACATATGCTGTGTCAACTATTTAATCACAATCCGAATTCAGAGCTGTATATTATCAAGCTTGAATGTTTCATCAATGAAATTCCAGTCAGATCTTTTAATGAATATCCTTTTTAAAAGAGGGACGAAAGATACCAAAGGGACAGTCAAACTCATAAATCTAAAATAAACTGACTTGACCATGGCTTAAAATGAAAAAGACAAACAGACAAACAATAGTACACATGACACAACATAGAAAACTAAAGAATTAACAACACGAACCCCACCAAAAACTAGGGGTGATCTCAGGTGCTCCAGAAGGGTAAGCAAATCCTGCTCCACATGTAGCACCCGTCGTGTTGCTTATGTGATAACAAATCCGGTAAATAGTCTAATTAGGTAGGTATTCATGAAAGTTGATTTTATTAACATGATTAAGTCTGATAAAGTTTTTTCATAAGACGTTTCAACTGAGGCACTACACAGGCGTCAAAAGGCGTCATTATGGAGTAAAGGGGGTGGCGTCAAAAGGCGTCATTACGGAGGAAAGGATTAATTTAGCAATAGCTGGGATACCATTTATCTTAAACTGATCTTGATATGTTGTGGTTACATGTTTAATGGAAATTATTAGATAATTCTTATATGATTAGCATATCTATAAATACTTTAAAAGGATAAGTCCGTTAGAATTATTTCCCTTGGTTAATTATACTTCGATAAACCAAACTTCTGAAACTACTTATGGTACCTTCACTGTGATCTATTCGTGCACAATACACATTCTGGCAGTGATCTCAAGATTTTTTTAGCAAATTGTGAAAATTTTAAAATTACATGAAATTTCATGAGAGATCTTAGCAAACTATTATCATGGCAAAACAAAGTTGAAGTCCTATGAAAGAAAAGTTTCAAGCTAAATATATTCCGTCATTTGTACACTTCAAATCATTGTATTGGTGTTTAATCCAAATATGACATGTCAATTGTGTATTTGATGGTTAATGAAAGCCATTTAACAAAAATGAAAACATCACTAAAGTTTGTTAAATAAAATCACTGTGGTCATATACTGGTCCTATGTCTGGTGTTACTTAGGAAGCAGTTTACCAACAATTTTGTATTTAGTTTGAACTTTCCATTGTACAGAGATCACACCATTCCACTGACTTAGCTTGTACTGTTCCATATAAAAAGAGAAAAGTTACCACAGAAATTTGGTTGAAAGTTTCTCAGGTAAACTGTCACCAAACATGCCAAACAGGGGCGGGTGGGCAGTAGAGGTAGGGAAACACCAAATATTGCCAAACACACAGGTTTAAGTAGAAGTTTTGTAGAAGTTTCCCAGGTAAACTGACACCAAACATTGTCAAAACAGGTTTAATTTAGAGCAAGGGTAACACCAAAACATTGCCGACACACCAGGTTTAATGTAACGCATGTAGAGTAAGGGAAATACAAGAACAGAAGTGAATAGTTATAGTCATACTCAATTCTTATCAAAGCTGGTTAATATTAAAGATAGAGATATAACCCCCAATAAGTAAATACTAAGTAACCAAAAAAACTTACAGATTGTATCAACAGGTCAAATTAACAGGAAAGTACAATTTGAGAAAACTCGCAGTAACTGAAAGCCAATTTAAAGTCAAAAACAATTAATAATAAAACAAATCATGCATCAGAGACTATATTCATGTATGGTATAATTCATGCATGTGGCAGTTTGATACTTCACAGTAACATGTGATATATTTTTCAGATAAAACCTGGGACTCGTGTAGTACGAAGTCCTGATTGGATCTCAAAGAAAAAAGATAATGGTGAAGGCTTCCTGGGAACTGTGATATTTGTACCTAAACCTGGGTCAGATGACAAAAAAGTTACTGTCATATGGGACTCTGGACGTGAGCTGAGATATAGGGCTGAGGAAAATGGAAAATATGACCTATGAGTGTTTGACACAGCACCTTCAGGTAATATAGATAGATATACAGGGCAAGTATGGCTGGGAAAAATGGAAAATATGACCTACGAGTGTTTGACACAGCACCTTCAGGTAATATAGATAGATATACAGGGCAAGTATGGCTGGGAAAAATGGAAAATATGACCTTAGAGTGTTTGACACTGCGCCACTGTCCTGCAGGTATTATAGATAGATATCCAGGGCTGGGGTGAATTGAAAGTATGACCTTAGAGTGTTTGAAACAGCACCTTCAGGTAATATAGATAGATATCCAGGGCTGGGCAGAATTGAAAATGTGTGGCTGTTTAGAAAGGTCAATGAATAGATTGCATTAACTTATTTTTTCTTAGATATACTAAGAATGGCAGACCCATGCTTAATGTTCTTTTCAGGCTCTGCACAATGTTCAAGTCAAATACCGAATATGTAGCGGGTTACTTTCACAGGGTGGAAATATTCGCTTATTTTCGCGGATAGAACAAAATCCCTAAAATAAATTCCACCAATTTAAAAGTGCACATGCACAGGTATTGATAAAAGTTTTGAAACCACCAATATATTTCGTAGATCTCATTCAATGAAAATTACAAAATTTTACACCTGCGAAAATAACCTGCTTTACGTTATGTATACAATTTATTAATAAATTCCGGACAATACATCCGTTTGTCATGTTTAGGAAGCCCTGCATCTACACATTAAGGCACATTTCAACTTGTATAAAATAAATAATACTTTTACAGGAATATGCAGTCTTAATATAATTTGTAATGATAATGTTGAGGAAGGAATTGATGTTTTATTTGAATTTGTTTGCAGGAGTTTGCCATACTAACGTAACATGTGATATTTGTGGGGAGAAAGGAATCCATGGTTTACGATGGAAGTGTTGTGATTGCCATGACTTTGATATGTGTAGTCCATGTTATATGGCCGATAAACATGACCTGAAGCATGCATTTGTTCGAGTGGACACCCCTAACTCTACAGCGTAAGTACTAATTGTTTTACTAGATGAGTGATTCAAGCTCTCTGGAGCATCTAGTTTATCCCCTTAAATCTTTGAAATAGTGTGTTTTACATAAAAAGAATGAAAACAATGAATTTAGTTTTTTGTCGAGCCTGCGGCTGTTGTTGCAGAAAGCTTGACATAAGGATAGTGATCCGGCAGCGGCGCTAGCTTACTTCTTATATTTTAGAAGGTGGGAGACCTGGAAGCTTCATACTTTGTATATGTATGCCTCATGTTATCAAGTTTCCGTCAGTCACATGCCCAATGTCCTTACCTCATTTTCAGGGTTCAGTGACTACTTGAAAAAAAAGTTAAGATTTTTTGTAATGTTAAATTCTCCCTTATTATAAGTAATAGGATAACTATATTTGGTATGTATGTACCTTGCACAGTCCTCACACCCTTCAGACAGCTTTCACCTGACCTCGACCTCATTTAATAGATCAGTGAACAAGGTTAAGTTTTGGTGGTCATGTCCATATCTCAGATACTATAAGCAATAGGTCTAGTATATTTGGTGTATGAAAGGACTGTAAGGTGTAAATGTCCAACTGGCAGGTGTCATCTACACGACGTTACCAACAAAGGTTAAAGGCCATTAGAGACGTCAGTCGTATGGTCGATGAATTAGAGAATACAGAACCAATATGGAGTAAACTTCCTAACTCTGCTAGAAATAAAGAACTTCTAAAAAGAAATGGAAATCTCAGGTCCAGGTATGGGTCTTGTATATCTGATAGAAATAAAGAACTTCTAAAGAAATGGAAATCTCAGGTCAAGGTATGGGCTCTTGATATTGCTGCTAGGTATGGGCTCTTTTTTAATTTTCATTCACAGAAATGAAGAACTTCTAAAGAAGTAGAAATTTTAGGTCAAGGTCTTGGTTTTTTTTAACTCAGATCTGGAAGAAGAAATTCTGAAGAATAAGAAATCTCATGCAGGTGCAGACGTAGGAACTTTTATGTTGCATTGTCTTAAAGTCCAAAGTCTAGTCTTTATCTTCCTCCTCTAGCAGGAGCTTCGCTTCTATAGCGTACCTCTTATTTGCACCTTATTTGCACCCTAACCCTTACACACGGGGCACTCATAAAATCAGTATACGTAATTATTATAAATTAATAAAAGTAACATATATACAGCATGCGGACTAATCCATAACCATGTAAACGAAGTTAACTTTATATATTACACAGTCCAATCGTCCATAGCCGGTTCACTATTCATATCTCCATATCACATAGGCCAAACAATTGTACATATTTAACACTCCTGCCCTCGCATTAGCGTTTACTGTTCAAACACTATCCTTGTTATCTTAAAATCTAAAAACTTTCCACTGTTTATTTGGCAAGCAATTATTCCATATATAACACGCAAATAACGCACTTAAAATCTAAAATGACTTGATTGTTGTTTGATATGTACATTATGGGCGGTTGTTAGTATTAACTTTTATTCAAGAAAACCTTTTACTTCAGGTTCGTTTACTTTGTTGAATATTTGAATTTCTGGTTCACAATTATGTATCCATACGATCTATGAAAATTGGGGTCCAATGAATAGTAATGAATCAACGGTATCCTGAAATCTTGACACAACAATCCTTAGCATAACATCTGTAATTATTGTGATAATAAGATTGATAGATTATTTTATTTTACAGAGACTAAATAAAAGTAAACTTTGTGCTGATGCTGCTGTGTTAGATGAATCTCTGTTAAGAAGATGTTTACAATTCTATGAAGTACATTCTGATTACATGTTAAAAGTAGCTGATCCTAAAAGTTCAGGGTAAATAATAGTTTTGTTCTAGACTATATTTGTGAAAGAATCCTTTATTTATTTTATTTAATTCATAAATGTATACTTCATGTAGTCATCAATTTAATTACAACATTTATCAAAACCCTCTGTTGTTGCTATATATAGCAACAACAGAGGGTTTAGATATATATATATATATAATAAAAACTATAACACAAATTCCCATACGTTTCGGCCATTACGGCCTTCTTCATTGGATATATATATATATTAGTCCCAATATTATCAGTCAAAGATTTATTTAGATCAAATCAAATCAAATCATTTTATTTCATAATTAAAGGGCCCTTAAGGGCATATCATTTACACACAAGAAAGTAGTATACAAACATGTGCATATATCATTTTAGAAAAATAATTATTCAACATCATTTTATGATTAATAAAACATGTACATAAATAAACAATTTGTGAGAGAGCCGGATGGGTGCAAGAAAGATAACTCCAATCTAAATTGACACTAAGAACAAAAACCTACATTTTCTGTTTCAAGTCATCTATTTATCTATTTTAGAGTTACTCTACCACTTCCAACAGACGTCCCCATGCAGTTTGCTGCTTTACCAGATTTTTACATAGAAGATTTGGCAGAATTCTTACAGTTTATTCTTCAGTAAGTAGTAAAGATAAACCTTTACAAATGTATCAATGTTTTAACTCTTTAAGGTAGATCAGGTATCTTTTTCAGGGCATGGTGCAATACTTTTTGGGTTTAAAAATATTTTACCAAGTATTATTAAATATACAAAGGACACTTCTTATTTCTGAAATTAAATGATTAAAGTCCTAAAAAATTAACTATCTTTTAGTGTATTTGAAATTTTCAGTGAAAATACTTTCATTTTTCATCAAAGGAAGATAATCATATAGAATTTGGACAGTTTGTGTTTTCAAGAAAATCAGGTCAGGTCCCCTTATTTGAATTGGAAATTTTAAGTTCATTGTATTACATCAGTAACTATGACAACAGAAACAAAAGTAATTTCAGTTGTAACTATGACAATTTATAGTATTTGTATTCTGTGATAGAAATGTACCCGATGTGGAAGACGATCCCTCAATGGACAGAATTCTACACTTGTTGGTTGTATTAGTGTGTAGCAGTAATTATAGATGATAGTATTTGTATTCTGTTATAGATATGTACCCCATGTGGCAGATGATTCCTCAATGGACAGAATTCTACACTTGTTGGTTGTATTAGTGTGTAGCAGTAATTATAGATGATAGTATTTGTATTCTGTTATAGATATGTACCCCATGTGGCAGACGATCCCTCAATGGACAGAATTCTACACTTGTTGGTTGTATTAGTGTGTAGCAGTAATTATAGATGATAGTATTTGTATTCTGTTATAGATATGTACCCCATGTGGCAGACGATCCCTCAATGGACAGAATTCTACACTTGTTGGTTGTATTAGTGTGTAGCAGTAATTATAGATGATAGTATTTGTATTCTGTTATAGATATGTACCCCATGTGACAGACGATCCCTCCATGGACAGAATTCTACACTTGTTGGTTGTATTAGTGTGTAGCAGTAATTATAGATGATAGTATTTGTATTCTGTTATAGATATGTACCCCATGTGGCAGATGATCCCTCAATGGACAGAATTCTACACTTGTTGGTTGTATTAGTGTGTAGCAGTAATTATAGATGATAGTATTTGTATTCTGTTATAGATATGTACCCCATGTGGCAGACGATCCCTCCATGGACAGAATTCTACACTTGTTGGTTGTATTAGTGTGTAGCAGTAATTATAGATGATAGTATTTGTATTCTGTTATAGATATGTACCCCATGTGGCAGACGATCCCTCAATGGACAGAATTCTACACTTGCTGGTTGTATTAGTGTGTAGCAGTAATTATAGATGTTAGTATTTGTATTCTGTTATAGATATGTACCCCATGTGGCAGACGATCCCTCCATGGACAGAATTCTACACTTGTTGGTTGTATTAGTGTGTAGCAGTAATTATACATGATAGTATTTGTATTCTGTTATAGATATGTACCCCATGTGGCAGACGATCCCTCAATGGACAGAATTCTACACTTGTTGGTTGTATTAGTGTGTAGCAGTAATTATAGATGACAGTATTTGTATTCTGTTATAGATATGTACCCCATGTGGCAGACGATCCCTCCATGGACAGAATTCTACACTTGCTGGTTGTATTAGTGTGTAGCAGTAATTATAGATGATAGTATTTGTATTCTGTTATAGATATGTACCCCATGTGGCAGACGATCCCTCAATGGACAGAATTCTACACTTGTTGGTTGTATTAGTGTGTAGCAGTAATTATAGATGTTAGTATTTGTATTCTGTTATAGATATGTACCCCATGTGGCAGACGATCCCTCAATGGACAGAATTCTACACTTGCTGGTTGTATTAGTGTGTAGCAGTAATTATAGATGATAGTATTTGTATTCTGTTATAGATATGTACCCCATGTGGCAGATGACTCATCCATGGACAGAATTCTACACTTGTTGGTTGTATTAGTGTGTAGCAGTAATTATAGATGTTAGTATTTGTATTCTGTTATAGATATGTACCCCATGTGGCAGACGATCCCTCAATGGACAGAATTCTACACTTGTTGGTTGTATTAGTGTGTAGCAGTAATTATAGATGATAGTATTTGTATTCTGTTATAGATATGTACCCCATGTGGCAGATGATCCCTCCATGGACAGATTTCTACACTTGTTGGTTATATTAGTGTGTAGCAGTAATTATAGATGATAGTATTTGTATTCTGTTATAGGTATGTACCCCATGTGGCAGATGATCCCTCTATGGACAGAATTCTACACTTGTTGGTTGTATTAGTGTGTAGCAGTAATTATAGATGATAGTATATGTATTCTGTTATAGATATGTACCCCATGTGGCAGACGATCCCTCAATGGACAGAATTCTACACTTGTTGCTTGTATTAGTGTGTAGCAGTAATTATAGATGATAGTATTTGTATTCTGTTATAGATATGTACCCCATGTGGCAGACGATCCCTTCATGGACAGAATTCTACACTTGCTGGTTGTATTAGTGTGTAGCAGTAATTATAGATGATAGTATTTGTATTCTGTTATAGATATGTACCCCATGTGGCAGACGATCCCTCCATGGACAGAATTCTACACTTGTTGGTTGTATTAGTGTGTAGCAGTAATTATAGATGATAGTATTTGTATTCTGTTATAGATATGTACCCCATGTGGCAGACGATCCCTCAATGGACAGAATTCTACACTTGTTGGTTGTATTAGTGTGTAGCAGTAATTATAGATGATAGTATTTGTATTCTGTTATAGATATGTACCCCATGTGGCAGATGATCCCTCCATGGACAGATTTCTACACTTGTTGGTTATATTAGTGTGTAGCAGTAATTATAGATGATAGTATTTGTATTCTGTTAAAGAAATGTACCCGATGTGGCAGACGATCCCTCAATGGACAGAATTCTACACTTGTTGGTTGTATTAGTGTGTAGCAGTAATTATAGATGATAGTATTTGTATTCTGTTATAGATATGTACCCCATGTGGCAGACGATCCCTCCATGGTCAGAATTCTACACTTGTTGGTTGTATTAGTGTGTAGCAGTAATTATAGATGATAGTATTTGTATTCTGTTATAGATATGTACCCCATGTGGCAGACGATCCCTCCATGGACAGAATTCTACACTTGTTGGTTGTATTAGTGTGTAGCAGTAATTATAGATGATAGTATTTGTATTCTGTTATAGATATGTACCCCATGTGGCAGACGATCCCTCAATGGACAGAATTCTACACTTGTTGGTTGTATTAGTGTGTAGCAGTAATTATAGATGATAGTATTTGTATTCTGTTATAGATATGTACCCCATGTGGCAGATGACTCATCCATGGACAGAATTCTACACTTGTTGGTTGTATTAGTGTGTAGCAGTAATTATAGATGTTAGTATTTGTATTCTGTTATAGATATGTACCCCATGTGGCAGACGATCCCTCAATGGACAGAATTCTACACTTGTTGGTTGTATTAGTGTGTAGCAGTAATTATAGATGATAGTATTTGTATTCTGTTATAGATATGTACCCCATGTGGCAGATGATCCCTCCATGGACAGATTTCTACACTTGTTGGTTATATTAGTGTGTAGCAGTAATTATAGATGATAGTATTTGTATTCTGTTATAGGTATGTACCCCATGTGGCAGATGATCCCTCAATGGACAGAATTCTACACTTGCTGGTTGTATTAGTGTGTAGCAGTAATTATAGATGATAGTATTTGTATTCTGTTATAGATATGTACCCCATGTGGCAGACGATCCCTCCATGGACAGAATTCTACACTTGTTGGTTGTATTAGTGTGTAGCAGTAATTATAGATGATAGTATTTGTATTCTGTTATAGATATGTACCCCATGTGGCAGACGATCCCTCAATGGACAGAATTCTACACTTGTTGGTTGTATTAGTGTGTAGCAGTAATTATAGATGATAGTATTTGTATTCTATTATAGAAATGTATCCGATGTGGCAGACGATCCCTCAATGGACAGAATTCTACACTTGTTGGTTGTATTAGTGTGTAGCAGTAATTATAGATGATAGTATTTGTATTCTGTTATAGATATGTACCCCATGTGGCAGATGATCCCTCCATGGACAGATTTCTACACTTGTTGGTTATATTAGTGTGTAGCAGTAATTATAGATGATAGTATTTGTATTCTGTTATAGAAATGTACCCGATGTGGCAGACGATCCCTCAATGGACAGAATTCTACACTTGTTGGTTGTATTAGTGTGTAGCAGTAATTATAGATGATAGTATTTGTATTCTGTTATAGATATGTACCCCATGTGGCAGACGATCCCTCAATGGACAGAATTCTACACTTGTTGGTTGTATTAGTGTGTAGCAGTAATGATAGATGATAGTATTTGTATTCTGTTATAGATATGTACCCCATGTGGCAGACGATCCCTCAATGGACAGAATTCTACACTTGTTGGTTGTATTAGTGTGTAGCAGTAATTATAGATGATAGTATTTGTATTCTGTTATAGATATGTACCCCATGTGGCAGATGACTCATCCATGGACAGAATTCTACACTTGTTGGTTGTATTAGTGTGTAGCAGTAATTATAGATGATAGTATTTGTATTCTGTTATAGATATGTACCCCATGTGGCAGACGATCCCTCTATGGACAGAATTCTACACTTGTTGGTTGTATTAGTGTGTAGCAGTAATTATAGATGATAGTATTTGTATTCTGTTATAGATATGTACCCCATGTGGCAGACGATCCCTCCATGGACAGATTTCTACATTTGTTGGTTATATTAGTGTGTAGCAGTAATTATAGATGATAGTATTTGTATTCTGTTATAGATATGTACCCCATGTGGCAGACGATCCCTCAATGGACAGAATTCTACACTTGTTGGTTGTATTAGTGTGTAGCAGTAATTATAGATGATAGTATTTGTATTCTGTTATAGATATGTACCCCATGTGGCAGACGATCCCTCAATGGACAGAATTCTACACTTGTTGGTTGTATTAGTGTGTAGCAGTAATTATAGATGATAGTATTTGTATTCTGTTATAGATATGTACCCCATGTGGCAGACGATCCCTCCATGGACAGAATTCTACACTTGTTGGTTGTATTAGTGTGTAGCAGTAATTATAGATGATAGTATTTGTATTCTGTTATAGATATGTACCCGATGTGGCAGACGATCCCTCAATGGACAGAATTCTACACTTGTTGGTTGTATTAGTGTGTAGCAGTAATTATAGATGATAGTATTTGTATTCTGTTATAGATATGTACCCCATGTGGCAGACGATCCCTCCATGGACAGAATTCTACACTTGTTGGTTGTATTAGTGTGTAGCAGTAATTATAGATGATAGTATTTGTATTCTGTTATAGATATGTACCCCATGTGGCAGACGATCCCTCAATGGACAGAATTCTACACTTGTTGGTTGTATTAGTGTGTAGCAGTAATTATAGATGATAGTATTTGTATTCTATTATAGAAATGTATCCGATGTGGCAGACGATCCCTCAATGGACAGAATTCTACACTTGTTGGTTGTATTAGTGTGTAGCAGTAATTATAGATGATAGTATTTGTATTCTGTTATAGATATGTACCCCATGTGGCAGATGATCCCTCCATGGACAGATTTCTACACTTGTTGGTTATATTAGTGTGTAGCAGTAATTATAGATGATAGTATTTGTATTCTGTTATAGAAATGTACCCGATGTGGCAGACGATCCCTCAATGGACAGAATTCTACACTTGTTGGTTGTATTAGTGTGTAGCAGTAATTATAGATGATAGTATTTGTATTCTGTTATAGATATGTACCCCATGTGGCAGACGATCCCTCAATGGACAGAATTCTACACTTGTTGGTTGTATTAGTGTGTAGCAGTAATGATAGATGATAGTATTTGTATTCTGTTATAGATATGTACCCCATGTGGCAGACGATCCCTCAATGGACAGAATTCTACACTTGTTGGTTGTATTAGTGTGTAGCAGTAATTATAGATGATAGTATTTGTATTCTGTTATAGATATGTACCCCATGTGGCAGACGATCCCTCCATGGACAGAATTCTACACTTGTTGGTTGTATTAGTGTGTAGCAGTAATTATAGATGATAGTATTTGTATTCTGTTATAGATATGTACCCCATGTGGCAGACGATCCCTCTATGGACAGAATTCTACACTTGTTGGTTGTATTAGTGTGTAGCAGTAATTATAGATGATAGTATTTGTATTCTGTTATAGATATGTACCCCATGTGGCAGATGACTCATCCATGGACAGAATTCTACACTTGTTGGTTGTATTAGTGTGTAGCAGTAATTATAGATGATAGTATTTGTATTCTGTTATAGATATGTACCCCATGTGGCAGACGATCCCTCTATGGACAGAATTCTACACTTGTTGGTTGTATTAGTGTGTAGCAGTAATTATAGATGATAGTATTTGTATTCTGTTATAGATATGTACCCCATGTGGCAGACGATCCCTCCATGGACAGATTTCTACATTTGTTGGTTATATTAGTGTGTAGCAGTAATTATAGATGATAGTATTTGTATTCTGTTATAGATATGTACCCCATGTGGCAGACGATCCCTCAATGGACAGAATTCTACACTTGTTGGTTGTATTAGTGTGTAGCAGTAATTATAGATGATAGTATTTGTATTCTGTTATAGATATGTACCCCATGTGGCAGACGATCCCTCCATGGACAGAATTCTACACTTGTTGGTTGTATTAGTGTGTAGCAGTAATTATAGATGATAGTATTTGTATTCTGTTATAGATATGTACCCGATGTGGCAGACGATCCCTCAATGGACAGAATTCTACACTTGTTGGTTGTATTAGTGTGTAGCAGTAATTATAGATGATAGTATTTGTATTCTGTTATAGATATGTACCCCATGTGGCAGACGATCCCTCAATGGACAGAATTCTACACTTGTTGGTTGTATTAGTGTGTAGCAGTAATTATAGATGATAGTATTTGTATTCTGTTATAGATATGTACCCCATGTGGCAGACGAGCCCTCCATGGACAGAATTCTACACTTTCTGGTTGTATTAGTGTGTAGCAGTAATTATAGATGATAGTATTTGTATTCTGTTATAGATATGTACCCCATGTGGCAGATGATCCCCCAATGGACAGAATTCTACACTTGTTGGTTGTATTAGTGTGTAGCAGTAATTTTAGATGATAGTATTTGTATTCTGTTATAGATATGTACCCCATGTGGCAGACGATCCCTCTATGGACAGAATTCTACACTTGTTGGTTGTATTAGTGTGTAGCAGTAATTATAGATGATAGTATTTGTATTCTGTTATAGATATGTACCCCATGTGGCAGATGATCCCCCAATGGACAGAATTCTACACTTGTTGGTTGTATTAGTGTGTAGCAGTAATTTTAGATGATAGTATTTGTATTCTGTTATAGATATGTACCCCATGTGGCAGACGATCCCTCTATGGACAGAATTCTACACTTGTTGGTTGTATTAGTGTGTAGCAGTAATTATAGATGATAGTATTTGTATTCTGTTATAGATATGTACCCCATGTGGCAGACGATCCCTCAAAGGACAGTATTCTACACTTGTTGGTTGTATTAGTGTGTAGCAGTAATTATAGATGATAGTATTTGTATTCTGTTATAGATATGTACCCCATGTGGCAGACGATCCCTTCATGGACAGAATTCTACACTTGTTGGTTATATTAGTGTGTAGCAGTAATTATAGATGATAGTATTTGTATTCTGTTATAGATATGTACCCCATGTGGCAGACGATCCCTCAATGGACAGAATTCTACACTTGTTGGTTGTATTAGTGTGTAGCAGTAATTATAGATGATAGTATTTGTATTCTATTATAGAAATGTACCCGATGTGGAAGACGATCCCTCAATGGACAGAATTCTACACTTGTTGGTTGTATTAGTGTGTAGCAGTAATTATAGATGATAGTATTTGTATTCTGTTATAGATATGTACCCCATGTGGCAGATGATCCCTCCATGGACAGATTTCTACACCTGTTGGTTATATTAGTGTGTAGCAGTAATTATAGATGATAGTATTTGTATTCTGTTATAGAAATGTACCCGATGTGGCAGACGATCCCTCAATGGACAGAATTCTACACTTCTTGGTTGTATTAGTGTGTAGCAGTAATTATAGATGATAGTATTTGTATTCTGTTATAGATATGTACCCCATGTGGCAGACGATCCCTCAATGGACAGAATTCTACACTTGTTGGTTGTATTAGTGTGTAGCAGTAATTATAGATGATAGTATTTGTATTCTGTTATAGATATGTACCCCATGTGGCAGACGATCCCTCAATGGACAGAATTCTACACTTGTTGGTTGTATTAGTGTGTAGCAGTAATTATAGATGATAGTATTTGTATTCTGTTATAGATATGTACCCCATGTGGCAGACGATCCCTCCATGGACAGAATTCTACACTTGTTGGTTGTATTAGTGTGTAGCAGTAATTATAGATGATAGTATTTGTATTCTGTTATAGATATGTACCCCATGTGACAGACGATCCCTCAATGGACAGAATTCTACACTTGTTGGTTGTATTAGTGTGTAGCAGTAATTATAGATGATAGTATTTGTATTCTGTTATAGATATGTACCCCATGTGGCAGACGATCCCTCCATGGACAGAATTCTACACTTGTTGGTTGTATTAGTGTGTAGCAGTAATTATAGATGATAGTATTTGTATTCTGTTATAGATATGTACCCCATGTGGCAGATGATCCCTCAATGGACAGAATTCTACACTTGCTGGTTGTATTAGTGTGTAGCAGTAATTATAGATGTTAGTATTTGTATTCTGTTATAGATATGTACCCCATGTGGCAGACGATCCCTCCATGGACAGAATTCTACACTTGTTGGTTGTATTAGTGTGTAGCAGTAATTATAGATGATAGTATTTGTATTCTGTTATAGATATGTACCCCATGTGGCAGACGATCCCTCAATTGACAGAATTCTACACTTGTTGGTTGTATTAGTGTGTAGCAGTAATTATAGATGATAGTATTTGTATTCTGTTATAGATATGTACCCCATGTGGCAGACGATCCCTCCATGGACAGAATTCTACACTTGCTGGTTGTATTAGTGGGTAGCAGTAATTATAGATGATAGTATTTGTATTCTGTTATAGATATGTACCCCATGTGGCAGATGATCCCTCAATGGACAGAATTCTACACTTGTTGGTTGTATTAGTGTGTAGCAGTAATTATAGATGTTAGTATTTGTATTCTGTTATAGATATGTACCCCATGTGGCAGACGATCCCTCAATGGACAGAATTCTACACTTGTTGGTTGTATTAGTGTGTAGCAGTAATTATAGATGATAGTATTTGTATTCTGTTATAGATATGTACCCCATGTGGCAGACGATCCCTCAATTGACAGAATTCTACACTTGTTGGTTGTATTAGTGTGTAGCAGTAATTATAGATGATAGTATTTGTATTCTGTTATAGATATGTACCCCATGTGGCAGACGATCCCTCCATGGACAGAATTCTACACTTGCTGGTTGTATTAGTGTGTAGCAGTAATTATAGATGATAGTATTTGTATTCTGTTATAGATATGTACCCCATGTGGCAGATGATCCCTCAATGGACAGAATTCTACACTTGTTGGTTGTATTAGTGTGTAGCAGTAATTATAGATGTTAGTATTTGTATTCTGTTATAGATATGTACCCCATGTGGCAGACGATCCCTCAATGGACAGAATTCTACACTTGTTGGTTGTATTAGTGTGTAGCAGTAATTATAGATGATAGTATTTGTATTCTGTTATAGATATGTACCCCATGTGGCAGACGATCCCTCAATGGACAGAATTCTACACTTGCTGGTTGTATTAGTGTGTAGCAGTAATTATAGATGATAGTATTTGTATTCTGTTATAGATATGTACCCCATGTGGCAGATGACTCATCCATGGACAGAATTCTACACTTGTTGGTTGTATTAGTGTGTAGCAGTAATTATAGATGTTAGTATTTGTATTCTGTTATAGATATGTACCCCATGTGGCAGACGATCCCTCAATGGACAGAATTCTACACTTGTTGGTTGTATTAGTGTGTAGCAGTTATTATAGATGATAGTATTTGTATTCTGTTATACATATGTACCCCATGTGGCAGATGATCCCTCCATGGACAGAATTCTACACTTGTTGGTTGTATTAGTGTATAGCAGTAATTATAGATGATAGTATTTGTATTCTGTTATAGATATGTACCCCATGTGGCAGATGATCCCTCAATGGACAGAATTCTGCACTTGTTGGTTGTATTAGTGTGTAGCAGTAATTATAGATGATAGTATTTGTATTCTGTTATAGATATGTACCCCATGTGGCAGACGATCCCTCCATGGACAGAATTCTACACTTGTTGGTTGTATTAGTGTGTAGCAGTAATTATAGATGATAGTATTTGTATTCTGTTATAGATATGTACCCCATGTGGCAGACGATCCCTCCATGGACAGATTTCTACACTTGTTGGTTATATTAGTGTGTAGCAGTAATTATAGATGATAGTATTTGTATTCTGTTATAGATATGTACCCCATGTGGCAGACGATCCCTCAATGGACAGAATTCTACACTTGTTGGTTGTATTAGTGTGTAGCAGTAATTATAGATGATAGTATTTGTATTCTGTTATAGATATGTACCCCATATGGCAGACGATCCCTCCATGGACAGAATTCTACACTTGTTGGTTGTATTAGTGTGTAGCAGTAATTATAGATGATAGTATTTGTATTCTGTTATAGATATGTACCCGATGTGGCAGACGATCCCTCAATGGACAGAATTCTACACTTGTTGGTTGTATTAGTGTGTAGCAGTAATTATAGATGATAGTATTTGTATTCTGTTATAGATATGTACCCCATGTGGCAGACGATCCCTCCATGGACAGAATTCTACACTTGTTGGTTGTATTAGTGTGTAGCAGTAATTATAGATGATAGTATTTGTATTCTGTTATAGATATGTACCCGATGTGGCAGACGATCCCTCAATGGACAGAATTCTACACTTGTTGGTTGTATTAGTGTGTAGCAGTAATTATAGATGATAGTATTTGTATTCTGTTATAGATATGTACCCCATGTGGCAGACGATCCCTCAATGGACAGAATTCTACACTTGTTGGTTGTATTAGTGTGTAGCAGTAATTATAGATGATAGTATTTGTATTCTGTTATAGATATGTACCCGATGTGGCAGACGATCCCTCAATGGACAGAATTCTACACTTGTTGGTTATATTAGTGTGTAGCAGTAATTATAGATGATAGTATTTGTATTCTGTTATAGATATGTACCCCATGTGGCAGACGATCCCTCAATGGACAGAATTCTACACTTGTTGGTTGTATTAGTGTGTAGCAGTAATTATAGATGATAGTATTTGTATTCTGTTATAGATATGTACCCCATGTGGCAGACGAGCCCTCCATGGACAGAATTCTACACTTTCTGGTTGTATTAGTGTGTAGCAGTAATTATAGATGATAGTATTTGTATTTTGTTATAGATATGTACCCCATGTGGCAGATGATCCCCCAATGGACAGAATTCTACACTTGTTGGTTGTATTAGTGTGTAGCAGTAATTTTAGATGATAGTATTTGTATTCTGTTATAGATATGTATCCCATGTGGCAGACGATCCCTCTATGGACAGAATTCTACACTTGTTGGTTGTATTAGTGTGTAGCAGTAATTATAGATGATAGTATTTGTATTCTGTTATAGATATGTACCCCATGTGGCAGATGATCCCCCAATGGACAGAATTCTACACTTGTTGGTTGTATTAGTGTGTAGCAGTAATTTTAGATGATAGTATTTGTATTCTGTTATAGATATGTACCCCATGTGGCAGACGATCCCTCTATGGACAGAATTCTACACTTGTTGGTTGTATTAGTGTGTAGCAGTAATTATAGATGATAGTATTTGTATTCTGTTATAGATATGTACCCCATGTGGCAGACGATCCCTCAAAGGACAGTATTCTACACTTGTTGGTTGTATTAGTGTGTAGCAGTAATTATAGATGATAGTATTTGTATTCTGTTATAGATATGTACCCCATGTGGCAGACGATCCCTTCATGGACAGAATTCTACACTTGTTGGTTATATTAGTGTGTAGCAGTAATTATAGATGATAGTATTTGTATTCTGTTATAGATATGTACCCCATGTGGCAGACGATCCCTCAATGGACAGAATTCTACACTTGTTGGTTGTATTAGTGTGTAGCAGTAATTATAGATGATAGTATTTGTATTCTATTATAGAAATGTACCCGATGTGGCAGACGATCCCTCAATGGACAGAATTCTACACTTGTTGGTTGTATTAGTGTGTAGCAGTAATTATAGATGATAGTATTTGTATTCTGTTATAGATATGTACCCCATGTGGCAGATGATCCCTCCATGGACAGATTTCTATACCTGTTGGTTATATTAGTGTGTAGCAGTAATTATAGATGATAGTATTTGTATTCTGTTATAGAAATGTATCCCATGCGGCAGACGATCCCTCAATGGAGAGAATTCTACACTTCTTGGTTGTATTAGTGTGTAGCAGTAATTATAGATGATAGTATTTGTATTCTGTTATAGATATGTACCCCATGTGGCAGACGATCCCTCAATGGACAGAATTCTACACTTGTTGGTTGTATTAGTGTGTAGCAGTAATTATAGATGATAGTATTTGTATTCTGTTATAGATATGTACCCCATATGGCAGACGATCCCTCCATGGACAGAATTCTACACTTGTTGGTTGTATTAGTGTGTAGCAGTAATTATAGATGATAGTATTTGTATTCTGTTATAGATATGTACCCGATGTGGCAGACGATCCCTCAATGGACAGAATTCTACACTTGTTGGTTGTATTAGTGTGTAGCAGTAATTATAGATGATAGTATTTGTATTCTGTTATAGATATGTACCCCATGTGGCAGACGATCCCTCCATGGACAGAATTCTACACTTGTTGGTTGTATTAGTGTGTAGCAGTAATTATAGATGATAGTATTTGTATTCTGTTATAGATATGTACCCCATGTGGCAGATGACTCATCCATGGACAGAATTCTACACTTGTTGGTTGTATTAGTGTGTAGCAGTAATTATAGATGTTAGTATTTGTATTCTGTTATAGATATGTACCCCATGTGGCAGACGATCCCTCAATGGACAGAATTCTACACTTGTTGGTTGTATTAGTGTGTAGCAGTAATTATAGATGATAGTATTTGTATTCTGTTATACATATGTACCCCATGTGGCAGATGATCCCTCCATGGACAGAATTCTACACTTGTTGGTTGTATTAGTGTATAGCAGTAATTATAGATGATAGTATTTGTATTCTGTTATAGATATGTACCCCATGTGGCAGATGATCCCTCAATGGACAGAATTCTGCACTTGTTGGTTGTATTAGTGTGTAGCAGTAATTATAGATGATAGTATTTGTATTCTGTTATAGATATGTACCCCATGTGGCAGACGATCCCTCCATGGACAGAATTCTACACTTGTTGGTTGTATTAGTGTGTAGCAGTAATTATAGATGATAGTATTTGTATTCTGTTATAGATATGTACCCCATATGGCAGACGATCCCTCCATGGACAGATTTCTACACTTGTTGGTTATATTAGTGTGTAGCAGTAATTATAGATGATAGTATTTGTATTCTGTTATAGATATGTACCCCATGTGGCAGACGATCCCTCAATGGACAGAATTCTACACTTGTTGGTTGTATTAGTGTGTAGCAGTAATTATAGATGATAGTATTTGTATTCTGTTATAGATATGTACCCGATGTGGCAGACGATCCCTCAATGGACAGAATTCTACACTTGTTGGTTGTATTAGTGTGTAGCAGTAATTATAGATGATAGTATTTGTATTCTGTTATAGATATGTACCCCATGTGGCAGACGATCCCTCCATGGACAGAATTCTACACTTGTTGGTTGTATTAGTGTGTAGCAGTAATTATAGATGATAGTATTTGTATTCTGTTATAGATATGTACCCCATGTGGCAGATGACTCATCCATGGACAGAATTCTACACTTGTTGGTTGTATTAGTGTGTAGCAGTAATTATAGATGTTAGTATTTGTATTCTGTTATAGATATGTACCCCATGTGGCAGACGATCCCTCAATGGACAGAATTCTACACTTGTTGGTTGTATTAGTGTGTAGCAGTAATTATAGATGATAGTATTTGTATTCTGTTATACATATGTACCCCATGTGGCAGATGATCCCTCCATGGACAGAATTCTACACTTGTTGGTTGTATTAGTGTATAGCAGTAATTATAGATGATAGTATTTGTATTCTGTTATAGATATGTACCCCATGTGGCAGATGATCCCTCAATGGACAGAATTCTGCACTTGTTGGTTGTATTAGTGTGTAGCAGTAATTATAGATGATAGTATTTGTATTCTGTTATAGATATGTACCCCATGTGGCAGACGATCCCTCCATGGACAGAATTCTACACTTGTTGGTTGTATTAGTGTGTAGCAGTAATTATAGATGATAGTATTTGTATTCTGTTATAGATATGTACCCCATATGGCAGACGATCCCTCCATGGACAGATTTCTACACTTGTTGGTTATATTAGTGTGTAGCAGTAATTATAGATGATAGTATTTGTATTCTGTTATAGATATGTACCCCATGTGGCAGACGATCCCTCAATGGACAGAATTCTACACTTGTTGGTTGTATTAGTGTGTAGCAGTAATTATAGATGATAGTATTTGTATTCTGTTATAGATATGTACCCGATGTGGCAGACGATCCCTCAATGGACAGAATTCTACACTTGTTGGTTGTATTAGTGTGTAGCAGTAATTATAGATGATAGTATTTGTATTCTGTTATAGATATGTACCCGATGTGGCAGACGATCCCTCAATGGACAGAATTCTACACTTGTTGGTTGTATTAGTGTGTAGCAGTAATTATAGATGATAGTATTTGTATTCTGTTATAGATATGTACCCCATGTGGCAGACGAGCCCTCCATGGACAGAATTCTACACTTTCTGGTTGTATTAGTGTGTAGCAGTAATTATAGATGATAGTATTTGTATTTTGTTATAGATATGTACCCCATGTGGCAGATGATCCCTCAATGGACAGAATTCTACACTTGTTGGTTGTATTAGTGTGTAGCAGTAATTATAGATGATAGTATTTGTATTCTGTTATAGATATGTACCCCATGTGGCAGACGATCCCTCCATGGACAGAATTCTACACTTTCTGGTTGTATTAGTGTGTAGCAGTAATTATAGATGATAGTATTTGTATTCTGTTATATATATGTACCCCATGTGGAAGACGATCCCTCAATGGACAGAATTCTACACTTGTTGGTTGTATTAGTGTGTAGCAGTAATTATAGATGATAGTATTTGTATTCTGTTATAGATATGTACCCCATGTGGCAGATGATCCCTCCATGGACAGAATTCTACACTTGTTGGTTGTATTAGTGTGTAGCAGTAATTATAGATGATAGTATTTGTATTCTGTTATAGATATGTACCCCATGTGGCAGATGATCCCTCCACGGACAGAATTCTACACTTTCTGGTTGTATTAGTGTGTAGCAGTAATTATAGATGATAGTATTTGTATTCTGTTATTGATATGTACCCCATGTGGCAGACGATCCCTCCATGGACAGAATTCTACACTTTCTGGTTGTATTAGTGTGTAGCAGTAATTATAGATGATAGTATTTGTATTCTGTTATAGATATGTACCCCATGTGGCAGACGATCCCTCCATGGACAGAATTCTACACTTGTTGGTTGTATTAGTGTGTAGCAGTAATTATAGATGATAGTATTTGTATTCTGTTATAGATATGTACCCCATATGGCAGACGATCCCTCCATGGACAGAATTCTACACTTGTTGGTTGTATTAGTGTGTAGCAGTAATTATAGATGATAGTATTTGTATTCTGTTATAGATATGTTCCCGATGTGGCAGACGATCCCTCAATGGACAGAATTCTACACTTGTTGGTTGTATTAGTGTGTAGCAGTAATTATAGATGATAGTATTTGTATTCTGTTATAGATATGTACCCCATGTGGCAGACGATCCCTCAATGGACAGAATTCTACACTTGTTGGTTGTATTAGTGTGTAGCAGTAATTATAGATGATAGTATTTGTATTCTGTTATAGATATGTACCCCATGTGGCAGACGATCCCTCCATGGACAGAATTCTACACTTGTTGGTTGTATTAGTGTGTAGCAGTAATTATAGATGATAGTATTTGTATTCTGTTATAGATATGTACCCCATGTGGCAGACGATCCCTCAATGGACAGAATTCTACACTTGTTGGTTGTATTAGTGTGTAGCAGTAATTATAGATGTTAGTATTTGTATTCTGTTATAGATATGTACCCCATGTGGCAGACGATCCCTCAATGGACAGAATTCTACACTTGTTGGTTGTATTAGTGTGTAGCAGTAATTATAGATGATAGTTTTTGTATTCTGTTATAGATATGTACCCCATGTGGCAGACGATCCCTCAATGGACAGAATTCTACACTTGTTGGTTGTATTAGTGTGTAGCAGTAATTATAGATGATAGTATTTGTATTCTGTTATAGATATGTACCCCATGTGGCAGACGAGCCCTCCATGGACAGAATTCTACACTTTCTGGTTGTATTAGTGTGTAGCAGTAATTATAGATGATAGTATTTGTATTCTGTTATAGATATGTACCCCATGTGGCAGATGATCCCTCAATGGACAGAATTCTACACTTGTTGGTTGTATTAGTGTGTAGCAGTGATTATAGATGATAGTATTTGTATTCTGTTATAGATATGTACCCCATGTGGCAGACGATCCCTCCATGGACAGAATTCTACACTTTCTGGTTGTATTAGTGTGTAGCAGTAATTATAGATGATAGTATTTGTATTCTGTTATAGATATGTACCCCATGTGGCAGACGATCCCTCAATGGACAGAATTCTACACTTGTTGGTTGTATTAGTGTGTAGCAGTAATTATAGATGATAGTATTTGTATTCTGTTATAGATATGTACCCAATGTGGCAGATGATCCCTCCATGGACAGAATTCTACACTTGTTGGTTGTATTAGTGTGTAGCAGTAATTATAGATGATAGTATTTGTATTCTGTTATAGATATGTACCCCATGTGGCAGATGATCCCTCCACGGACAGAATTCTACACTTTCTGGTTGTATTAGTGTGTAGCAGTAATTATAGATGATAGTATTTGTATTCTGTTATTGATATGTACCCCATGTGGCAAACGATCCCTCCATGGACAGAATTCTACACTTTCTGGTTGTATTAGTGTGTAGCAGTAATTATAGATGATAGTATTTGTATTCTGTTATAGATATGTACCCCATGTGGCAGACGATCCCTCCATGGACAGAATTCTACACTTGTTGGTTGTATTAGTGTGTAGCAGTAATTATAGATGATAGTATTTGTATTCTGTTATTGATATGTACCCCATGTGGCAGACGATCCCTCCATGGACAGAATTCTACACTTGTTGCTTGTATTAGTGTGTAGCAGTAATTATAGATGATAGTATTTGTATTCTGTTATAGATATGTACCCGATGTGGCAGACGATCCCTCCATGGGCAGAATTCTGCACTTGTTGGTTGTATTAGTGTGCAGCAGTAATTATAGATGTTAGTATTTGTATTCTGTTATAGATATGTACCCCATGTGGCAGATGATCCCTCTATGGACAGAATTCTACACTTGTTGGTTGTATTAGTGTGTAGCAGTAATTATAGATGTTAGTATTTGTATTCTGTTATAGATATGTACCCCATGTGGCAGATGATCCCTCCATGGACAGAATTCTACACTTTCTGGTTGTATTGGTGTGTAGCAGTAATTATAGATGATAGTATTTGTATTCTGTTATTGATATGTACCCCATGTGGCAAACGATCCCTCCATGGACAGAATTCTACACTTTCTGGTTGTATTAGTGTGTAGCAGTAATTATAGATGATAGTATTTGTATTCTGTTATAGATATGTACCCCATGTGGCAGACGATCCCTCCATGGACAGTATTCTACACTTTCTGGTTGTATTAGTGTGTAGCAGTAATTATAGATGATAGTATTTGTATTCTGTTATAGATATGTACCCCATGTGGCAGACGATCCCTCAATGGACAGAATTCTACACTTGTTGGTTGTATTAGTGTGTAGCAGTAATTATAGATGATAGTATTTGTATTCTGTTATAGATATGTACCCCATGTGGCAGATGATCCCTCCATGGACAGAATTCTACACTTGTTGGTTGTATTAGTGTGTAGCAGTAATTATAGATGATAGTATTTGTATTCTGTTATAGATATGTACCCCATGTGGCAGACGAGCCCTCCATGGACAGAATTCTACACTTTCTGGTTGTATTAGTGTGTAGCAGTAATTATAGATGATAGTATTTGTATTCTGTTATAGATATGTACCCCATGTGGCAGATGATCCCTCAATGGACAGAATTCTACACTTGTTGGTTGTATTAGTGTGTAGCAGTGATTATAGATGATAGTATTTGTATTCTGTTATAGATATGTACCCCATGTGGCAGACGATCCCTCCATGGACAGAATTCTACACTTTCTGGTTGTATTAGTGTGTAGCAGTAATTATAGATGATAGTATTTGTATTCTGTTATAGATATGTACCCCATGTGGCAGACGATCCCTCAATGGACAGAATTCTACACTTGTTGGTTGTATTAGTGTGTAGCAGTAATTATAGATGATAGTATTTGTATTCTGTTATAGATATGTACCCAATGTGGCAGATGATCCCTCCATGGACAGAATTCTACACTTGTTGGTTGTATTAGTGTGTAGCAGTAATTATAGATGATAGTATTTGTATTCTGTTATAGATATGTACCCCATGTGGCAGATGATCCCTCCACGGACAGAATTCTACACTTTCTGGTTGTATTAGTGTGTAGCAGTAATTATAGATGATAGTATTTGTATTCTGTTATTGATATGTACCCCATGTGGCAAACGATCCCTCCATGGACAGAATTCTACACTTTCTGGTTGTATTAGTGTGTAGCAGTAATTATAGATGATAGTATTTGTATTCTGTTATAGATATGTACCCCATGTGGCAGACGATCCCTCCATGGACAGAATTCTACACTTGTTGGTTGTATTAGTGTGTAGCAGTAATTATAGATGATAGTATTTGTATTCTGTTATTGATATGTACCCCATGTGGCAGACGATCCCTCCATGGACAGAATTCTACACTTGTTGCTTGTATTAGTGTGTAGCAGTAATTATAGATGATAGTATTTGTATTCTGTTATAGATATGTACCCGATGTGGCAGACGATCCCTCCATGGGCAGAATTCTGCACTTGTTGGTTGTATTAGTGTGTAGCAGTAATTATAGATGTTAGTATTTGTATTCTGTTATAGATATGTACCCCATGTGGCAGATGATCCCTCTATGGACAGAATTCTACACTTGTTGGTTGTATTAGTGTGTAGCAGTAATTATAGATGTTAGTATTTGTATTCTGTTATAGATATGTACCCCATGTGGCAGATGATCCCTCCATGGACAGAATTCTACACTTTCTGGTTGTATTGGTGTGTAGCAGTAATTATAGATGATAGTATTTGTATTCTGTTATTGATATGTACCCCATGTGGCAAACGATCCCTCCATGGACAGAATTCTACACTTTCTGGTTGTATTAGTGTGTAGCAGTAATTATAGATGATAGTATTTGTATTCTGTTATAGATATGTACCCCATGTGGCAGACGATCCCTCCATGGACAGTATTCTACACTTTCTGGTTGTATTAGTGTGTAGCAGTAATTATAGATGATAGTATTTGTATTCTGTTATAGATATGTACCCCATGTGGCAGACGATCCCTCAATGGACAGAATTCTACACTTGTTGGTTGTATTAGTGTGTAGCAGTAATTATAGATGATAGTATTTGTATTCTGTTATAGATATGTACCCCATGTGGCAGATGATCCCTCCATGGACAGAATTCTACACTTGTTGGTTGTATTAGTGTGTAGCAGTAATTATAGATGATAGTATTTGTATTCTGTTATAGATATGTACCCCATGTGGCAGATGATCCCTCCACGGACAGAATTCTACACTTTCTGGTTGTATTAGTGTGTAGCAGTAATTATAGATGATAGTATTTGTATTCTGTTATTGATATGTACCCCATGTGGCAAACGATCCCTCCATGGACAGAATTCTACACTTTCTGGTTGTATTAGTGTGTAGCAGTAATTATAGATGATAGTATTTGTATTCTGTTATAGATATGTACCCGATGTGGCAGACGATCCCTCAATGGACAGAATTCTACACTTGTTGGTTGTATTAGTGTGTAGCAGTAATTATAGATGATAGTATTTGTATTCTGTTATAGATATGTACCCCATGTGGCAGACGATCCCTCCATGGACAGAATTCTACACTTGTTGGTTGTATTAGTGTGTAGCAGTAATTATAGATGATAGTATTTGTATTCTGTTATAGATATGTACCCCATGTGGCAGATGACTCATCCATGGACAGAATTCTACACTTGTTGGTTGTATTAGTGTGTAGCAGTAATTATAGATGTTAGTATTTGTATTCTGTTATAGATATGTACCCCATGTGGCAGACGATCCCTCAATGGACAGAATTCTACACTTGTTGGTTGTATTAGTGTGTAGCAGTAATTATAGATGATAGTATTTGTATTCTGTTATACATATGTACCCCATGTGGCAGATGATCCCTCCATGGACAGAATTCTACACTTGTTGGTTGTATTAGTGTATAGCAGTAATTATAGATGATAGTATTTGTATTCTGTTATAGATATGTACCCCATGTGGCAGATGATCCCTCAATGGACAGAATTCTGCACTTGTTGGTTGTATTAGTGTGTAGCAGTAATTATAGATGATAGTATTTGTATTCTGTTATAGATATGTACCCCATGTGGCAGACGATCCCTCCATGGACAGAATTCTACACTTGTTGGTTGTATTAGTGTGTAGCAGTAATTATAGATGATAGTATTTGTATTCTGTTATAGATATGTACCCCATGTGGCAGACGATCCCTCCATGGACAGATTTCTACACTTGTTGGTTATATTAGTGTGTAGCAGTAATTATAGATGATAGTATTTGTATTCTGTTATAGATATGTACCCCATGTGGCAGACGATCCCTCAATGGACAGAATTCTACACTTGTTGGTTGTATTAGTGTGTAGCAGTAATTATAGATGATAGTATTTGTATTCTGTTATAGATATGTACCCGATGTGGCAGACGATCCCTCAATGGACAGAATTCTACACTTGTTGGTTGTATTAGTGTGTAGCAGTAATTATAGATGATAGTATTTGTATTCTGTTATAGATATGTACCCGATGTGGCAGACGATCCCTCAATGGACAGAATTCTACACTTGTTGGTTGTATTAGTGTGTAGCAGTAATTATAGATGATAGTATTTGTATTCTGTTATAGATATGTACCCCATGTGGCAGACGAGCCCTCCATGGACAGAATTCTACACTTTCTGGTTGTATTAGTGTGTAGCAGTAATTATAGATGATAGTATTTGTATTTTGTTATAGATATGTACCCCATGTGGCAGATGATCCCTCAATGGACAGAATTCTACACTTGTTGGTTGTATTAGTGTGTAGCAGTAATTATAGATGATAGTATTTGTATTCTGTTATAGATATGTACCCCATGTGGCAGACGATCCCTCCATGGACAGAATTCTACACTTTCTGGTTGTATTAGTGTGTAGCAGTAATTATAGATGATAGTATTTGTATTCTGTTATATATATGTACCCCATGTGGAAGACGATCCCTCAATGGACAGAATTCTACACTTGTTGGTTGTATTAGTGTGTAGCAGTAATTATAGATGATAGTATTTGTATTCTGTTATAGATATGTACCCCATGTGGCAGATGATCCCTCCATGGACAGAATTCTACACTTGTTGGTTGTATTAGTGTGTAGCAGTAATTATAGATGATAGTATTTGTATTCTGTTATAGATATGTACCCCATGTGGCAGATGATCCCTCCACGGAATGAATTCTACACTTTCTGGTTGTATTAGTGTGTAGCAGTAATTATAGATGATAGTATTTGTATTCTGTTATTGATATGTACCCCATGTGGCAGACGATCCCTCCATGGACAGAATTCTACACTTTCTGGTTGTATTAGTGTGTAGCAGTAATTATAGATGATAGTATTTGTATTCTGTTATAGATATGTACCCCATGTGGCAGACGATCCCTCCATGGACAGAATTCTACACTTGTTGGTTGTATTAGTGTGTAGCAGTAATTATAGATGATAGTATTTGTATTCTGTTATAGATATGTACCCCATATGGCAGACGATCCCTCCATGGACAGAATTCTACACTTGTTTGTTGTATTAGTGTGTAGCAGTAATTATAGATGATAGTATTTGTATTCTGTTATAGATATGTTCCCGATGTGGCAGACGATCCCTCAATGGACAGAATTCTACACTTGTTGGTTGTATTAGTGTGTAGCAGTAATTATAGATGATAGTTTTTGTATTCTGTTATAGATATGTACCCCATGTGGCAGACGATCCCTCAATGGACAGAATTCTACACTTGTTGGTTGTATTAGTGTGTAGCAGTAATTATAGATGATAGTATTTGTATTCTGTTATAGATATGTACCCCATGTGGCAGACGAGCCCTCCATGGACAGAATTCTACACTTTCTGGTTGTATTAGTGTGTAGCAGTAATTATAGATGATAGTATTTGTATTCTGTTATAGATATGTACCCCATGTGGCAGATGATCCCTCAATGGACAGAATTCTACACTTGTTGGTTGTATTAGTGTGTAGCAGTGATTATAGATGATAGTATTTGTATTCTGTTATAGATATGTACCCCATGTGGCAGACGATCCCTCCATGGACAGAATTCTACACTTTCTTGTTGTATTAGTGTGTAGCAGTAATTATAGATGATAGTATTTGTATTCTGTTATAGATATGTACCCCATGTGGCAGACGATCCCTCAATGGACAGAATTCTACACTTGTTGGTTGTATTAGTGTGTAGCAGTAATTATAGATGATAGTATTTGTATTCTGTTATAGATATGTACCCCATGTGGCAGATGATCCCTCCATGGACAGAATTCTACACTTGTTGGTTGTATTAGTGTGTAGCAGTAATTATAGATGATAGTATTTGTATTCTGTTATAGATATGTACCCCATGTGGCAGATGATCCCTCCACGGACAGAATTCTACACTTTCTGGTTGTATTAGTGTGTAGCAGTAATTATAGATGATAGTATTTGTATTCTGTTATTGATATGTACCCCATGTGGCAAACGATCCCTCCATGGACAGAATTCTACACTTTCTGGTTGTATTAGTGTGTAGCAGTAATTATAGATGATAGTATTTGTATTCTGTTATAGATATGTACCCCATGTGGCAGACGATCCCTCCATGGACAGAATTCTACACTTGTTGGTTGTATTAGTGTGTAGCAGTAATTATAGATGATAGTATTTGTATTCTGTTATTGATATGTACCCCATGTGGCAGACGATCCCTCCATGGACAGAATTCTACACTTGTTGCTTGTATTAGTGTGTAGCAGTAATTATAGATGATAGTATTTGTATTCTGTTATAGATATGTACCCGATGTGGCAGACGATCCCTCCATGGGCAGAATTCTGCACTTGTTGGTTGTATTAGTGTGTAGCAGTAATTATAGATGTTAGTATTTGTATTCTGTTATAGATATGTACCCCATGTGGCAGATGATCCCTCTATGGACAGAATTCTACACTTGTTGGTTGTATTAGTGTGTAGCAGTAATTATAGATGTTAGTATTTGTATTCTGTTATAGATATGTACCCCATGTGGCAGATGATCCCTTCATGGACAGAATTCTACACTTTCTGGTTGTATTAGTGTGTAGCAGTAATTATAGATGATAGTATTTGTATTCTGTTATTGATATGTACCCCATGTGGCAAACGATCCCTCCATGGACAGAATTCTACACTTTCTGGTTGTATTAGTGTGTAGCAGTAATTATAGATGATAGTATTTGTATTCTGTTATAGATATGTACCCCATGTGGCAGACGATCCCTCCATGGACAGTATTCTACACTTTCTGGTTGTATTAGTGTGTAGCAGTAATTATAGATGATAGTATTTGTATTCTGTTATAGATATGTACCCCATGTGGCAGACGATCCCTCAATGGACAGAATTCTACACTTGTTGGTTGTATTAGTGTGTAGCAGTAATTATAGATGATAGTATTTGTATTCTGTTATAGATATGTACCCCATGTGGCAGATGATCCCTCCATGGACAGAATTCTACACTTGTTGGTTGTATTAGTGTGTAGCAGTAATTATAGATGATAGTATTTGTATTCTGTTATAGATATGTACCCCATGTGGCAGATGATCCCTCCACGGACAGAATTCTACACTTTCTGGTTGTATTAGTGTGTAGCAGTAATTATAGATGATAGTATTTGTATTCTGTTATTGATATGTACCCCATGTGGCAAACGATCCCTCCATGGACAGAATTCTACACTTTCTGGTTGTATTAGTGTGTAGCAGTAATTATAGATGATAGTATTTGTATTCTGTTATAGATATGTACCCCATGTGGCAGACGATCCCTCCATGGACAGAATTCTACACTTGTTGGTTGTATTAGTGTGTAGCAGTAATTATAGATGATAGTATTTGTATTCTGTTATTGATATGTACCCCATGTGGCAGACGATCCCTCCATGGACAGAATTCTACACTTGTTGCTTGTATTAGTGTGTAGCAGTAATTATAGATGATAGTATTTGTATTCTGTTATAGATATGTACCCGATGTGGCAGACGATCCCTCCATGGGCAGAATTCTGCACTTGTTGGTTGTATTAGTGTGTAGCAGTAATTATAGATGTTAGTATTTGTATTCTGTTATAGATATGTACCCCATGTGGCAGATGATCCCTCTATGGACAGAATTCTACACTTGTTGGTTGTATTAGTGTGTAGCAGTAATTATAGATGTTAGTATTTGTATTCTGTTATAGATATGTACCCCATGTGGCAGATGATCCCTCCATGGACAGAATTCTACACTTTCTGGTTGTATTAGTGTGTAGCAGTAATTATAGATGATAGTATTTGTATTCTGTTATTGATATGTACCCCATGTGGCAGACGATCCCTCCATGGACAGTATTCTACACTTGTTGGTTGTATTAGTGTGTAGCAGTAATTATATTGGAAACCCTTACCTAATAGCTAAACTAGTAGAAGTTATCTTTGTGATAAACCTTGCCGTACAACCCCGGAGTCAGAGTCTCAATGACAAATTTTAAATGCATCCATTAGCTTACAACATTTAGTTCCAGCTCTTATGAACTTTTATACAGGTATGTAGTTTATACTACCCCACGTAACAAAACAATATTGTGGTATGTTTGTCCATAAAGCCTCCTGTCTGTTTTGCTGTTTATCAACAAGACTCTAAAGAATTTATTAGCACAGAAATCCAAGAACTAAAAACTGACTGTGAAATCATTTGGGCACAAATAAACATATCGGGTGCAAAAAACCTGCTAGTTGGAAGTTATTATAGGCCACCATCAGATGATGGGAACTCCATAAAACAATTAGACTTATCGTTAAGTAGAATAAATCAAACTTCAAACAGTAACATATTAGTAGGTGGCGATTTAAACCTAGGCCACATTGATTGGTCTGTCCCTGAAGTAATATCAGGGAAACCAGATCAAGAACAACATAATTCACTTTTAGAACTTCTTTATGATCATAATTTACACCAAATAGTTAACATACCAACACGTAAAGAAAGAATCCTGGACTTAGTACTCGTCAATAATCCTTCTAACATTAACAAAGTCAGTACACTTCCACCAATAGGCCTTAGTGACAACGACATTGTCTATGTAGAATCTGACATCTGGTTACGCAGGGTGAGAGAAAAACCCAGAAAAATACTAAAATACAATAAAGCTAACTGGGATAACATAAAGTTAGATCTAGAAAAAACATACAATGATCTACAAAACCTACAGGACAAAACAAATGTAAATGATATGTGGAACACATTTAAAACAAATCTTACACAATCAGTGGAAAACAGACTACCTTGGATTCATAACAAGCTTAGGAAAATGATAAATAGAAAAAATAAATCATATTATAAAATGAAACAAAACACCAAGTATGCAGACAAGTACAAACATCTGAAAAAACAAGTACAAAAAGAACAAAGGTTAGCATATTTGGGGTTACATTGAAAAAATGATATTGGATTTACCAATAAATGAACCGGACCAACCATGTAACAATCAGTCAAAACCTAAAAAACTGTTTTCCTTCATAAAATCACTGCTCACAGCGGTGTAGCTCCCTTGAAAAAAGAAGGACAGTTAATAGCAGACACAAAGCAAAAGGCAGACATCCACAACACACAGTTCCAATCAGTGTTTACAACTGAATCAAATAACACCATTCCAGACAAAGGTCCTAGCTCACACCCTGTGATAACACCACTTGAAATATCTTTACCTGGTGTCAAAAAACTACTACACAACATAAACCCTCATAAGGCAACTGGCCCAGACAACATCAGTGGTAGAATATTAAAAGAACTCAAAGATCAAACAGCTCCAATTCTTACACTAATCTTCAAAACATCATTTGAAACTGGCATAACACCAACAGACTGGAAACACGCCAATGTAGCACCAGCATTTAAAAAAGGGGAAAAATACAAGCCAGAAAATTACCGCCCAATATCATTAACATGCATTTCCTGTAAACTTATGGAGCATATCATCACCAAACACATCATCAACCACCTTGAAAAGAACAATATACTGTATGACCTCCAGCATGGCTTCCGTCAGTCACGATCATGTGAAACTCAACTCATTTCATTCATACAAGAGCTTGCAGCAAATAACAACAATAACACACAAATAGACTTAATTATAATGGACTTTGCCAAAGCATTTGACAAGGTCCCTCATTAAAGACTTCTATACAAACTTAAATATTATGGTATTCAAAAAAAAACACTCAACTGGGTCGCTGCATTTTTTAATGACAGAACACAAACAGTTGTCCTGGATGGAGAGTCATCTGACCTGACTCCAGTCACCTCAGGTGTCCCTCAAGGCACAGTCCTGGGCCCAGTATTATTCTGGCAATATATCAACGACCTACCAGAATACCTATCATCCAGTAAGCTCAGACTGTTTGCCGACGACAGTATCATCTACAAAACCATCAAATTTCAAAGTGACTGTGATGCACTCCAGTTAGATTTAGATGCAGCTGCTAGGTGGGAGCAAGACTGGTTGATGGCTTTCCATCCAGACAAATGCACAGTCCTTACAGTCTCACAGAAGAAAAACCCATTCAAACATGACTATAACCTCCACGATCACAAACTGGAACTTGTCTCTTCAGCTAAATATCTTGGCATTACACTTCAATCCAACCTAAAATGGTCAAAACATACAGACAACAACATAGCTAACGGCAACAAATCTCTGGGCTTCTTAAAAAGAAACTTAAAAACATCATGTCAGAACATCAAAACTCAGGCATATCTGGCACTAGTCCGTCCAAAACTGGAATATTCATGTTCAGTGTGGGACCCTCACACAGTTGAACAAACCTCCAAAATCGAGATGGTCCAAAGGCGATCTGCCAGATATGTCTGTAACAGATACCATAACATCAGTAGCCCGACAGATATGATAAACACCCTAAACTGGCCAACTCTACAGGAAAGAAGAACACGCACAAGATTAATAATGTTCTACAAAATAATACATCAAATCGTAGCTATACCATCTGCTATTCTCATACCATCAGACAGTAGAACCCGCAAAAACCATAATTATACTTTTAGACACATTTCAACCAAAAAAGATACATATAAATAATTCTTATATGATTTGCATATCTATAAATACTTGAATTGGATTGGTCAATTAGAATTTTTCTCAAGGTTTACACTTCGACAAACCATGTTTCCGAAACTACTTTTGTAATCTATTCTTGCGCGATACACAAGCTTGCAGTGATCCCGGGATTTTCAGCAAATTGAGATTTAAAAACAATTACATAACAGTTGTGACTATTCTAGTGCATATATATAAAAAAAAAAAGAAATAAATTGAAAGCACTAAAGCTTCGAAAATGTATAAAAATAAAATTTAATAAAATTCCGCGAAATTTCATGAAGGATTTGGCGAATTTACGTCATGGCAAAACACAACGTCATACGAATGGAAATTTACAAGGGAAAGATTATTTCGTTACGTGTACGCTTCAAATTAGGATAACATTTAATTAAAATGAAGTTTTTGAGGTAGGTGCTATTTCATTTAAGATTCCGTTGTATTTATCGGATATTTATGGTTTTTAGAAAGTCAAGATGGCGGCGTACTCCTTAGTTACGACTTGCCATTGTGCTTTTGATGGTAAATATATATAGTAGCCATCAACAAAACAAATGTTTATTAAATATCACAAATGTTTGGCTTAAGAATTATAAGGATTAAACACATTTTTTCTAGAGGTTATTGATGTGTAAACCGGGGCTCTTACTCACAAACTCAACATAAAAGTCCTTCGGACTTTTATTCAGTTTGTGAGTTAATCGCCCCGGTTTACACATCAATAACCTCTAGAAAAAATGTGTTTAATCCTATAATATTTATTTTTTCCATATACCATAACTCAGTGGAACTTATTGCCAATGCAAACAGTCGCTGTCGACACAGTTGACACTTTTAGAGAACAGCTCACACCAGCTGTTCTCCACAAATTCATCTAACTCATTATTAGCTTATGTACATAGTTTTAATCACCTTTTTAAAAAATATATAAAATGTAAATATATATATATTGCGCGCGCAAACAGTAAATAATCTTCAGATCATTGAAGGACTACTGAAAACCTAAAGAAGAAAAAGACTCTGTTGACTTCCAGTCTGATTTTTATTAAACTAATGCATGATACTGTAAGCGAACTTATTTTTGCTGATACTTTGTTTTGGGTTTATCTTTTTTAGCCCATTTCGTGACAATTTAATTTTTTGACTACTTCATTTTTTGTTACAAATAGTGATTCAGCTGTGACTAGAAGTGAATTTTTATAAAACTTTTGATTTAAATATTTCAGATATTGAATCTACAGGAGCAAGCAGTGAATTCTATGATAAGTTTGCTATAAGATATCATCTAAGTATTATACTAAAAGTAATGTGGACAATACCAGCTCATCAGAACAGAATGACGGAGGAAGCCAAGTAAGTTTGCTATACAATATCATCTAAGTATATTGTTTGTAATTATGTGAGTGTATGTGTACATTTTGTATGCTGATTGATATTTAGAATACAGTTGTATTATTATTTACAAGCCTCCATTCCATAGAGATTGCTTTGCTACTCTTCTCGTTATGATTTATTGACCTTAAAACTTTTGTATAGTTACATGTTCAAGTTAGTGTTACAGTCAGTTTAAAGAGAACTAGGTATGATAAGTCAATGGTATTTGGTATGCAGTTATATCAACATTCATATATTTTATTTCCTCAGAAGTTATTTGGCCCTGTATCTCCAGTCTTGAATGTTTTTCATAATTTATATCTTACCATTTTACAAACATTGCTTATTATAATGAATTCACTCCACGATAGGTAAATCATTTGTGAAAATCGTTAACATGTTTAAATTTTAATTTTAGGAAAGGCAAGTCATTTGTAAAGTTTGTGAACATGTTAATGAATGATACAACGTTTTTATTGGATGAGAGTTTGGACTGTTTAAAACGTATTCATGAAATTCAAGAGGCATTAGAAAATACAGAAGAATGGGAGAAACAATCAAGGGTAAGATAGTAGTAATATTATTTAGTAAATTCAAGAGGCATTAGAAAATACAGAAGAATGGGAGAAACAATCAAGGGTAAGAAAGTAGTAATATTATTTAGTAAATAGGAATTACACAATGGGAGAAACAGTCAAGGGTAAGATAGTAGTAATATTAATTAGTAAATAGGAAATAACCAGTTATGACTCACAGTGTATTGTTGAATTATTTTGTCTAAGCTAAATGTCTGGCTGGCTCAAATATATTTTGGAAGCCCTGACTGACTTATAATGTATTGTTGAATTATTCTACCTGAATTATATGTCCAGAGTTATTGAAATATATTATAGTTATTGGTAGGGTCCACTTTATATAAGTAGCCACAAAGAGATACTTTTTCTGTCACCTGTACCACACTTTATGTAAATTCACAATTAAAAAACAGATATCAACTAAAATTTCAAACTTTTCTTTTTAATTATATAAATATTGGAATCTGTTACCTTTTTTTTAGTGGGTGATTTTTGGGGTTACCTTTAAAAAAAACCATTGTGCTTATATTACAGATGAAACATGTCTTCCTTGAAAAAAACTTGCATCATTTTACACAATTATCATTGATTCAAGAAAGATACGCATAAAACTCAGGATTTATGTTAATACTTTAATGTCTACTTTGTATTTGAATTAATTTTCAATTGCTAGATTAAATATTCAATTGCCAGATTTTATGTCAGGTTGGATAGGGAACAGTGGGTCAATTATGTCTATGATGCACAGAAAAAAACTAGGGAGACGGTTGCTAAATAAAGAGTTTTCATGGATTTTGTATTTTCAGGAGCAGCAGCAATCACGACAACGACAACTAGCTATGGATGAGAAACAATGTCGATCTTACCTCACCCTGGCCACAGAAACAGTGGATATGTTCCACTATCTTACACAGAAAATCATTGGTCCTTTTCTGGACTCAGTAAGTCTTGATTAAATCTTGCCATTTTTTAATATATGGGTTGTTAAAAATGGGTGCTCCTGTTGTTAATTTTTTTAATGTTAAACTTTTTTGCGTGGTAAGTGATAAAAGCTCCTTGTAGTCTCTAATTTAAAGGAGTTCTGTAGGTTCTTTTAAGGACTCATTCTGTGTTTTATTGAATTAACAAATAAAAAGATGGGAGCTCTATTTCAATTTATGATCATTTTACTAATTCCAGCATCTAGATGCCATACATCTATACATCTGTTGTCGAATGTTTTATTAACATTTCAGATTGGCGTATGTTCTAATCTCTATATTGTGATGAAGTATTGACAAATGTGTTTTATTTCAACCACCTTTCTAATTTTAGCATTTAGGGGACAGACTGGCAGCTATGTTAAACTTTAACCTTCAACAGCTATGTGGGTCAAAGTGTAAAAACTTGAAGGTGAAAACCCAGAGAAATACGGATGGGAACCTAAAAAACTGCTGGATAGTTTAACCGATATATATCTACATTTAGACTGTGATGATTTTGCTAAAACTATAGCTAATGATGAGGTAAGGTATAACAAGGAAATCTCTATTTGTTTGTTGACACTTGCAAGGAATAGATCGGTCATATGGAGTTTGTACCTATTTCTTGTAATAAAATGACACATTACATTTATAGAGGAATAGATACATAAAGACAAAGTAATTCTAATAATAAAATGACACAATTTTTTTAGAGGAAAGACAAAGTAATTCTGATTAAACCTGAAAGGGGAAATTATAAACTTATGTACTTTAGGTGTTCACTAAGTGCCTTCTGAGAATACCAACAACCAAGTATATATAAAACATTGCTGACATAACTTATCTTTGGATAATTTATAGAATTTCATAATTTTGGAATTTCTGTAAATTAACTAAAAAATGTACCAAGATATAGGATAAATAAGTTTTTTTCTATCCCTAGACACAAAAGGCCTTAGTAAGATCATGTTCTGAAATGTCATTTATTTCATATGTATCAATCATAACAGAGGCATTTTATAATGAGTGGATCTGCTTTGGTATAGATCTAACAAACTTGATATATTTTGTATTTTAGAGGTCCTATAAAAAGGAATTGTTTGATGATGCAATAGGTAGAATGAGACGAGCCAGGATTAAGACAGAACAAGAGATTGATAAATTCCGTAAACTGCAAGATAAAGTGGAAGAATTGGTCAGGGATAAAAACTTAGAAGAAACAGACTATGGGGAAATTCCTGAAGAATTCAAAGGTAATATTTTGTTAGTTGCATCTACTTTGGACATCAAGGCCTGATTGATGTAGTGTGTTTCTATACACATTATTTTTGCATTTCCCAGTCTGTTACTGTTTCTTGCATCACGAGAAGATGTGGTTTTAAGTTGTTTACCATGAATTAATTATTGCTGCAACATTTAACTTAGTTTACATGATTTACAAAACAAACAAATAAAACAAATCTTTACATCATGGGTTGAAATTTTAAAAATATATGGCTAATTAGATTTAAGATATTTCAAGTTATATAGATATACATTCAGTTTTGTTAGTAATAATTTTGTTACAAACATATATCAGATCAATATATATATTTTCAGATCCTTTTATAGTATCATCTGTATATATTTTCAGATCCTTTAATGGATACCTTATTAGATGACAGATAGATTTATTGTATCATCTTTATATATTTTCAGATCCTTTAATGGACACCTTACTAGATGACCCTGTGATATTACCTAGTGGAACAGTGATGGAAAAGTCCATTATAATGAGGCATTTATTAAACTCACAGACTGACCCATTCAATAGACAGCCCCTCACTGAGGATGAATTAAAACCAGGTATATATATACATAAATTACCCTTGACATTTAGAAAAGATCATTCCATCCAAATTGATTATAACCTGTGTGTTAACATTAGAGACTTTGAATTCACACTACTGAAAAGTTTAATAAGATCAAGTTTCAAAAAGGCCAAATCAAGTTAGAAGTTGAAGAGCATTAAGGTCCAAAAATTACAGCTTAGGTAATCTAATCCTGAGGTAGAAAATATTTATTTGAAGAACTGAATTTGTAATAGTAGAGAAAATGTAATATCTTAAGTGAACCTTAAATAACAGTTATATATATGTTTGTTTATAGCTACAGATCTCAAGAAGAAAATTCAACAATGGAAGATTGAGAAAAGGAAACGTTAGAATGAATGGAATGTTTGTAATGAATGAATCGTCATGGATGAATCGTCATGGATGTTTGTCAGAAAAACATTTGTCCATGTATCTGTGAAATATATGGACTATCTCAAAGATTATACTTTTAGTCATAATTTACAGCTGTATGTACCATCTCAAAGATGGTTCTTGACTAAAATAAATCATTTATTTTATAAATGTGGATGGATTTTTATGACAGATCAATTTTTCTGATTTGTAAAAACAATGAGTGTTTAAAACCATAATATTGTAGCTGCAAGTTGGAGTTACTTTTTATCATAAGATGTCAAAATATTTATCTTGGTAGCATTTATTTTACTGAAAAAAAAAATTATTTCACATTTGAATTGTCATAATAAGAAAATAGTTCAAAATTGTTAATCCGAATCTAATTATTTCTGAAATGTTTGTCTTAATATAAAGTGTTAGAAGAAGAATATACAACCATGTGTAAGGGGCTACAGGAACAGTGAATGTTAATAGAACAATAGATTTCTGGATGGTTTTATGTTATTCAGTTATTCAAAGATGACATTAAATCACTGATATGCCACTTCAAATGTTATCAAGATGTTTGTACTTTGAGATAGTCTTAGATGGGATTTATTTTATGAGCCCTTTGACCTTTGCTCTTGATGTCAAATATAGTTTCAATCAGATTGAAGTACAGATTTTATGTCCATGCTCCATTAACAAGGATTTAAAAAAATCACAGTTCTACTTTCTGTTTAATATACACCTTCAGAAATTTCATTGGTTGATGTAATAATAACCAGAACAGAAAGTAGAAAGGAGTGTTGTGAGATCCTTGTTAGCTTAACATGGACATAAGATCTGTATTCTAATCAGAAAGATGATGTTTTGAATGTTCCTTCACATGTAAATGTTATGTATTTATTTAAGAGAACATTGGAGCTATAAAATAGCTATTGTTCGCATTAAGCTCTTAGTTTGTTCCCTTTTCTTTGACTCCTTATGGGTGTCAATGTGCAATCTGGTTTGTAGCTGTTTAGCTGTGTTATTAATAAGATATGAATCATTCAAAAGATTTTTTGTGCAAATAAGAATTAAAAACATGTTTTTCCTTGGATTCGGGCATTTGTAGATTTCCAAGTAAACAATTTAATACCTCTTTCCTTTTGTTTAATTAACCTGGCAACACTGAGGCTGTGAGTTCAAACCATGCTCTTGGCAATGTGTGAAATGTCTCAAAAGTCCTGGTATCTATGATGAGTTTATTTATTGACTAGGAGCCAGTGAGTTGAATAGAAATACCTAAATGTTTTTCATTAAAATATCTGTTTAAAAGATAAGAATTTCTTATTTAAGAATGTACTTATCAAATGTATAAATAATTATGTCTTGGATTATTCACATTGGGCATACAACAATTGTTTTGTCATGGCCTGTTTTCATATGGGACAAGAATATAAAGCGAATCCAATATTGGATTGTTCTCAATTTATAAAGAGTGATACTTTTAGACATTTCTTTAACTAATTATTCTCATTTGAGATCAAGAAGGATCTGCATTTTCCGATAAGAAAATCTTAAGAGCACAATAATTATAGATAAGAAATACATTATGATCATTTCTATTTTGCTGTTTTGTGATACAAACTTAAAGGAGTGTTTACAAAGGCATTTTAATGTATATGAATGAATGTGGAATAGATTTGTGTGAATATGTGTGTTAATATGCTCAGTTTTGGTTTCCTTTTTCTTTATTGCATAGAAATTGTATAAGTTTGATACTATATATATTTACATCTGGTCAATTTGTCTGTTATTAAAAACAAATATACAGGAGTGATAGAAAATAATGATAACTATTCTGCCATTGTTTTCACGTTATAACATTAATCAGTGCACAAAATCACTTGTTGATCAAGTGGCATTGATGGCATTAAGTCCAATACTACAAGCTAGGGAAAATCATTTTTGGCTCTGAATCTAGTTGCAAACTTTATTACTATCGTTTTGATCAAATGAAAAATATGGCACAAAAGTATATTTTGAATTGGATTGCTCAATCAAAAAGCTATCAATTAACAGGGCAATTTACTCTGAAAGTCTTTTTGGATTGATAGAAATATTTACATATGATCTACATTGAATGTTTGGCGGTTTTAAAATATAATATATTTGTTCTCAATGAAACTGGAAAAAAACATATTTTCACCATCACTTAAGTTGCTTGTTAAGTTTCAACCAGAAATGACAGGAATGGTGCATAGACTGTCTGTCCTCTTCAAGCAATAAAGTAATGAAAGCAAAAATGGTTCTCCAGTAATAATTTACAGAATTTCAAGTCTCTTTAATTAGATGTGTAGACATCTTTGTGATTTACCTACATTGTATGATATAAAACTATGTACCAGCAACAGTGATGTATGACCTAATAAAATTTTACAGTTTCTTCGAATTCAATTATTTTTACTTTTTTCCTGTTTTTTTTTTTTTTTTTTTTAACTTTGTTTTATTAACTGTCATGTGAAAACATGATTGAAGCTTGACATATTGATCTAAAAAGTCAAATAACAAAAGTCAAAAATACAGAACTGGTATGAAAAAATTCAGAATGAAAAGTCCTTTATCAAATGGAAAATCTACAGCTCAAACACATCAAACCAATGGATATCAACTGTGATAATACTGACTTGGTACAGGCATATTCTTATGCAGAAAATGGTGTAATAAACCTGGTATTATAGTTCACTTAACATCTCATTTGTATGACAGTTAAATAATATTGCATTATACTGACAACGAAAATCATCTTTTATAACGATTAAATCAAAATTATACATGAAGACTACAATGTCACAATAAATAGAACCGTAAAATCCATGTTTGATATCTGATTAATTTTGGCTTGTACGTATCATAAAAGTCAATAGATAAAGGCAATAGTAGTATACAACTGTTCAAAAGTCATAAATCCATTTAGGGAAAACAAAACTAGGTTACAAACTAAAACCGAGGGAAACACTTCAAATATTAGAAATAGACAACCAAACAACAGAAATACGGAAGTGCTATAATGCAACAAACATAGACACAAACTATTAAATAACCACTGCCACATTCCTGACCTTGTACAGGACATTTTTTAAGAAAAAATAAGAAATTTGTATATTCGATTCCCATTGTTAAAGAAAAGCCTCTGTTTAATAAGATAGCAAAGTCGATCTTTTAATAGAGCATGGGGAATAGTAGTGTAAAGCTTAAGAAAAACATGGTCTTAATATTGCTGCAAAATTGCAAAGATTGTGATCTAATATTTAGAATTTTTGAGAATTTTAACATCTGATTTACAATACTGGTAGAAAAGAGGGCCGAAAGATATCAGAGGGACAGTCAAACTCATAGACAAGCCCATGGCTAAAAATGAAAAGACAAACAGACAATAATAATACAGGAGACTAAATATAGAAAACTAAAGACTAAGCAACACGAATTTTTATCTAATTAAAATATTTTTGAGGTCCATTTTTACTGTAGAAGGATTATAATCCTGGTACCTTTATTAATTTTTTACACCACTTGTGGACATTTCGTGCCCGCGAATAACACTGTCATTATCCGAATAACACATGTAATGACCGAATAACACTTGAAATTTTAATATTAGCACATATTTGTGACTTATAAACATTGATTATTAAATAATAATATATTATCGATGTATTTTATAACTTAAAAATTCGTAAGGGTTCCACGGAACCCAGTGTCTCGCCTACTTTTGCTGTTAATCGCAGACTCAACAAAAATGAGGAAAAACATCAATAAAAATTTCCCTCTCGATACTGTCTTTTGATTGAAAGAAACTTCCAAGTTTGCTAAAAAAAAATCCAGGATAGTTTATGAATCTAATAAATGTTTTATAGACTTTAACTGCAGACTGTATGTAATGTTAACTGGAAGAAAAACTAAGTCCATTTATAAGTAAAATACGGAAAAAGTGATTTTTTTTTTACAAAATTTACTTCTGAATAATATCTTATGATCAGAAACAAGCTTTTGTCTAAGTTTGGTAGTAATCCAGGATAGTTTAAGAACATTAAAAAAAATTTAAAAACTTAAACCACAGAGTGAATGTTTTGTTTCTGGCAAAAAAACTAAGTCCATTAATAAGTAAAATACGGAAAAGTGGAAATTTATTTTTACAAAATTTTCTTCTTGATACTATCTTATGATCATAAACAAGCTTCTGTCCAAGTTTAGTACAAATCAAGGGTAGTTTATGAAAGTTATTAAAATATTAAAAACTTTAACCACAGAGTGAATGTAATTTTTCCTAGCAGAAAAACTAAGTCCATTTATAAGTAAAATACGGAAAAAATGGAATTTTATTTTTACAAAATTTACTTCTGGATACTTTCTTATGATCATAAACAAGCTTCTGTCCAAGTTTGGTAGAAATTCAGTATAGTTTAAGAAAGTTATTTAATAAACTATCTGCTTTCTGCAAATCATTTGTAAGTTATAAAATACATCGATAATATGTTATTATTTAATAATCAATGTTTAAAAGTCACAAATATGTGCTAATATTAAAATTTCAAGTGTTATTCGGTCATTACATGTGTTATTCGGATAATGACAGTGTTATTCGGTCATTCGAGGTACCGAGTAGTCAGCACTTCGGTGTAGAGATGAATATCAATTATAGTAATTTTTAAAAATTTACTCCTAGCAAAAGTAAGAATTATTCGAAATACTAAGAATTTTCTTATCCCAGGCATAGCTACCTTACCCGTATTTGCCACAACTTTTTGGAAATTTTAGGTCCTCAATGCTTAACGACTTTGTACTTGTTTTGGCCTTCTAACTATTATGATCTGAACGTCACTGATGAGTATGACGACAAACCGCGCGTCTGGCGTATTAAATTATAAGTCTGGTTCCTTTGATTACTTTTTCAAGAATAGGAGGAATACTAGTTGTGCTGTATATTCCAAGTTCTGTCGTGAGACATTGAAAACAATGGATTTTACACACGAAAACAATATTATCAGATGCTTAATCTGCTTGATTAACGACATATTTGTCATGCAAAGAGGATAATGCATCCACAATCTCCATTTTAAATTTCTTGTATAGGTTAGAAACCCTTGTGCTCATAGTACATAGTAGTTTATTAATACGCTTCTGAATGCATGATCGAATAGCTTTGGTCCATTCAGACAAAGAGTCTAGTTCTGGTTAGTCCAGTTCGCGCTTTACTCATTTTACAGCATATTCCGCATACACACAAAGGAATACGCATACACATTCGGGTAAAAATTTAGATAAAGTCTAAGTAAATGATCATATAGAAATTAACTCACAAACTGTAGAATACATGTCCTCATTATTTTGTATGAATAAGAAGTTTTCCTTCTCTTTCAACTGGATCTTACTTTATTAGATATGATACCGAAACTTGTTTTCTCAAATCGTGGTTGTTGTCTCATTTAATTTATAAATGTAATCTATTTTTCGACTTAATATTTCCCCTCATTGACCACAGGAGTCTTAAGTTTTCTTTTGTTGTGTCTTTTGTACTTTATTTGTCCCTTTCTCTATTTATTTTTTAGCCATGGCGTTGTCCGTTTATTTTCGTTTTATGAGTTTGACTGTCCCTCTGGTATCTTTCGCCCTTCTTATACACCACATTATTTTTTCTTTCCGTATATATTTTTATTTGTAGTCACCAGTGTCATATGCAGACATTCTCCTTATCAAATTCATTCACCCCGAAAATTCAAGTCGCTTTGAATTATATACTGAAATCGTGTAACAACTTGTTTAATGTAAAATGACAAAATCAAAAATAAGGAGTTAGAGGTAACGTAGTCTGCATTTTTATATAAGGATTAGGTTTCATATTCGCCAGGTTTAAGAAATTATAAATCGAATGATTATGACGTATCTACTTGAAAATAGATTTATTACGATTTTGAGACTTATAACTTTGTCGCTCCATGTCTGGATCGCATCAAACTAATGAAAAACTACTTGCATCCTTGTAAGAATCATATCAACAACTCATAGTTGATAGTCCATTTTATTGAAACATGACATTATATGATGTCTTAGATTTAACAAAAATGATTAATTACCCATTAAAAGAAATTTGATTGATGGGTTTCAAACAATAAGTAAAAGTTATCATTTCCCTTTTTAACCATTTTAAGGATAATATTAGTAATATCAGACAACAATTGTTACTGGTTACAGATATTCAATTTCGTATGTCAACACTTCATATACAACGGATGTTGCATTGTGCAAAACCATTAACAATCAATCACAGTAATCAAATGTGTTTCATAGCCTATATTTTAAATAATGAACTTTGGTCTCTTAATGCTGAAAGTATTTGTCGTGTTGGTTTGGAATGTATCAGTGCTATGTGCTTGACGACAGACAATATCTGATAGCAGGATTGAAAGTAAACATTAAATATAGAAAGGAATACGCATTAGTGTAAAACATAACTGTTCTTTTCAATTGATTTACAAAAAAGTCAACATTTGAGAATATTTTATCATATCAAGAAAGGTTTTCAAACATGTTAAATCGAAGTACTATTGTCTTTTAAAAAGATTAAACGCATTAAAAGACAAAAACTTTGATCGTCACTATGTAGGCCAAAAGAGATGAACACTTGATATATTTGTATTGTTTTGTATAAATATACTGATTATCTTTCAAGCACATTCATAATGTTTGTAGTCTTCTTCCACCACCTAACAAGCCTTAAAAACAGAAGATATTTCTTCAATCTCTAGCTGTTCTTGTTCTACCATCGGAACAAATATTTGTGGAAATAATATTGTAAAGGAAAACAAGACATGATAGTTGCAGGATTTGTAGTTCTACTGATGTGGAATTTAATTGGTATGTATTATACAATAGAATTATATTTATAAAATAGTTAATGTTTACCAGGAACATCACAATTTAAAAAAAAAATACAAGACACTTCACATTTACACTGTATCTATAATACTAAAATTACGAGGTCCAATTTGTCAGCCGTCATCACGTAAAAACGACGAATCAAAGAATTCAACTTTATATACAACTAATATAAGAAAGTAAAACTCACAAGCACGGATATGAAGGACAATTTTGATAACTGATTGAAATACTATGTACTTTATTATCGAGACGGGATATCACGTTGTTAAATAAAGCGTAGACGTCAAAATTTTCTTGAATTCAATTTCAATGCAAATATAGTATCATCATTTGAATGAACATCGTAAATACCTGTACCAAGTCAGGAATATGACAGGTGTTATCCACTTGTTTCATTGTTTGAACTTTGAATTTTGCCAATTGATAGATTTTCAGTTTTGAATTTCTTTAGAGTTCGGTATTTTTGTTGTTTACAGTTTTATATTTCAATCCGTAGAATTCAAAATTTACAAAAAGTACATGATTGATCATACAATGAAAACCAGTCCAGGAAAAAAATGGATGTTCATTCTTTGCCTCACATTAATCAGTACCATTCATTTAGATCATATCTATCTAGGCATCTATCAGAATGTTAGGGAAAATGTTGAATAGTATAAGTGCTTCAAATGTTTGCATTAAAGTTGATATTTAACATTGTCTTTTTCAAACACAAAAAACTTAATGCTAGAATAACTTTTTCAGCATGCATTCAAGATATGAGATTCAAAGAACTGTATCCATCCACACGCATGCGTTTCTCAGACACAACATTTTATCTTTTCCAACAGCCATCAACTGCTTTAGAGGAATGTACAGTAATTTGTGCACAAAACCCTACTTGTAGAACTGTTTTTATTTACCAGGACGTTTGTTTCGGAATATCCACGTTGACGCCAGATTCAAGCATGCGTTCAAAAGTACGGGCATTTGTTAAGCAACCAAGTGACGGTATGTAATGTTTAAGAGGGTGTCCATGGAAAAACCAGGCAGTGGATGGCACATGACATATTTTTGTTTTTAGATTATTTTCATCTATTTCATATCACAAATTCATTCTTTCTCAAAGTTAAATTTTGTTTTTTTATTAACTGCAACAAATAAAGAGAAAAAACAATACATAGAGAGCACTGAAAATTCATTGAAAAGGGGAGATTACTCTTTCCTGAGCCATCCACTGTTGATTCAAAAATATCTTTGACATATATATCCTTTGTATGATATAAACATTTCATTGGAACCAAAAATTAAGTTGGAAAAATTTTTTGTTGTGCCACCCATATCATAGGATTTGCCTGATATTTACTTGGACAGCCTCTTAAATGATATCCATATCATAGGCAACAAAGAAGTTGGCCGATTTCCAAGACAATAGAACATGTATGAAGAAATAGTTTAGATTGGAAAAATTAATGAAAGAGCTTTACAAAAGTCTTATAGACGGCACAGTTTACAAAAGATACATAGTATACATGGTATAGACTATGTGACAAAACAGACAAGTAAACCAATAAAACAATAATACAATTAGTTGAATAAAGCAAAAGAAAAAGAAAAAAACGATAAAGTATGGCTGATTACTTCTACGTCATTTGATCTCTGTTAAAAAGTTGTTTTGTCGGCAATTTGAAAATAGTAAATATTTTGAAAAACATATATGAACAAGCAGCACAAATTTGTTCTTATCCCGTTGCCAAATTAGCTCTACCTCCTTGCGTAGTGTATGCAATGTACTTAGTTTTTGTTTGATTTCTTGCTGTATATCTCCTCATGGATGTATTAAATTTGAACATGGGTAGACTTCTGTTGCCGAGATTTTATCAGACGGATATTATATAAATATAGGAAGATGTGGTATGAGTGCCAATGAGACAAATCTACATTCAAGACACAATTTATTAAATGTAAACCATTATAGGTCAAGGTACGTTCTTCAACACGGACCCTTGACTCACCCCAAACAGCAAGCTTTATAGGGCACCAAAACAATTACTAGTGTAAAACCATTTAAACGGGAAAACCAACCGTCTAATCTATAAAAAAAAAACGAGGAACGAGAAATACTTACGAATCTCATATAAACAGACGACAACCACTGAACACCATATTGGTTAACATAACCTTAACCTCATTTTCTTGAATCATTTTCAGTTTTATATGTGATTAGTAAAAAAGTCGAGACATTTCAGCTTGGACACTCTTGTTTCTATGTTTACTGTTTTTGGCTCACCAATCAAATCCTATTTCCCGTCTGGTCAAAACAAATCCTCGGAGTTCAGTATTTTTGTGATCTTACTTTTTTAATGATACCAGTTTTAAAAGATCTATCTAAAGGGTAAAATAACAGAAGTACCGACCTCAGAGGAAAATTCAAAACTGAAAGTCAAATGACAAAATCAACAGCGCCAACACATCAAACGAATGGATAACAACAGTCATATTCCTAACTTGGTACAGGCCTTTTCTTATGTTGAAAATGGTAGATAAAACCTTATTTAATAGCTAGCTTAACCTCTCACTTATATGACAGTCGCAATGCTGTGTTATAATCCCGATCACTATTGAAAAAACAAATTTGTAACAAAGAAACACAAATATGTAACAAAGAAACACAAAAAGGCTCCGTGTTGAAGGCCGAACCTTGGCCTATATTGGTTTACTTTTATAAATTTTTATTTGGATGGAGAGTTGTCTTATTGGCACTCATTACACATCTTCCTATATCCATGTAGACAAATCACATTAGCAATAATGAAAGGTGAGAATACAAAAAAAATCCATATCATAATAGCACAATGACGGGATGTATAGGTGCATAGCCATGTCATATGTTACAAAGAAACACGAAAAGGCATTAAGTGAAAGCAAAGTATGATTCCTTCCAAACGCCACTATATATATATAAACGTCATATATATATCACTTCATGCAATAAATTAAACCAAATACAATCTATCAGTCGCTTAAATGATGCAGGTGAATTTTTTCTGCCAAATTTGCCAACTCATGATAACAGATTTCCCAGATACTGTTAAGTCTGTTTCATATCTTGACTTACATCTAGAAATTGAGTTCATCTTCTCTATTATGAAATTACCTTTTCTGTGTAGCAACATTCCAGTAGTGATATGATATTGATGAGCTTGCGTTTCTGGTCATGATGTTCTTACGATAGGGTTGCTGCTGTGTAAAACCAAGGACTCCTAGTATGTAAAACCGTTCTTTGGAAAATTTAACAGACGACAACACGAGTTTGTTGGCAGTTATAGAATATTTCACAGATGACGGTGGAAATTTTCTAATTTTTATTACCACAATCCCATTCCCTTTTTCTTCTAAGTGACTGATTTGATTGTTCATCGAGTTTTGCTATCAAATAGAGGCGAAAGATAAAAATGAGAATAAAAACTCGAAAATAAATGACAACAACATTGAATAACAAGAAAGAAACCAAAAGATAAATAACTGTATACAAAACATAGAAAACTAAAGACTGAAAGACTGAGCAACACGAAGCCAACCAAAAACCGTGAGTGATCTCAAGTAACACGACTTGTGCCACAGAGTCACCTTTTCGGTGTTATTGATATCATCATGGATTTTTGAAGGGGTTCCTGTTTCCAGTCTTCAGTTTTCTGTGTTGTGTTTGCTGGTTTTTTGTTGCTTTTCTTTCATTTGTGCCATGATTGTTTTCAGTTTGGCTTCGACTAATGAATTTCTCATTAATATCTTCCACTTTTCTATTCTATAGAGCTTTAAAACAGATATACTTGTCAGTGTCCTTTACACAAATCGAACTAACGAGCGAATATTCTGAGGATGACTTTATATGTGTGATGGTTGTTACTGATTATTTTATATGTACCCTCAGAATGTGATGGCTTGAAAGAGGGACGAAAGATACCAGAGGGAGAGTCAAACTCATAAATCGAAAACAAACTGACAACGCCAAGGCTAAAAATAAAAAAGACAAACATACAAATTAGACCGTTGGTTTTCCCGTTTGAATGGTTTTACACTAGTAGTTTTGGGGCCCTTTATAGCTTGTTGTTCGGTCTGAGCCAAGGCTCCGTGTTGAAGGCCGTACATTGACCTATTATGGTTCACTTTTTCAAATTGTTATTTGGATGGAGAGTTGTCTCGTTGGCATTCACACAACATCTTCCTATATCTATAAACAATCGTACACATGACACTATATAGAAAAATAAAGAATAAACAACACGAACCCCACCTATTAAGATAGGCTATGTATGACGATTAATACTGATGATTATTGTATTCTTATCCTCAGAATGTGATGGCAGAGACTTCGTTTATTATGACGGGCTATGTGTGATGGCTAGTACTGTTAAACTGAACTGGTATGAAGCACGAGTATATTGTGAAAACCTAGATGGTCACTTACTGGTCCTGGATTCCCAACAAAAACTGAACACCACAAAGGAGTTACTACAAACCTACTGTATGTTATGACAACCCTAATGCTCATTAGATTCAGTCAATATAAACCCAAAAGAGTTAAAATTTTATATTATCCTTATCAGACCAAATTCAATTTTGCTAGTTGTTATTGCGAATTACGCAGCAAAACGAAAAACATATGTATGTCTTTCTCTCATGACAATAATCTGCCAGTAGATTAATTTAAGGTAAAAGTAGTTTATCGATTTTCAAATCTCACAAATTCATTTAGAAAAGATACAAATCATGGTTAAAAACAAAAACTGAAAAATTGCACGAACTCCTAAAGGTAAGCGTCACCTGATATGCATTATGGTCTGGATATGTTTTTGCAATCAGTGTGGTTCTTCCCAAAGTAAGATTTGTCATTTCTTTAAACAATGAATTGATATTTTAGATTTCAATTTTTGAACATCTCTGATTGAGAGTTTAGGGATATAATTTTCAGTATCCACATGTGATTGACACATTGATTGAGTAACTCGGTCACAATATTTTGAAGGCCGTATTCTGCTTTAGAGAGAATAGAATTAAGGAATTTATTAAGATGTTCCGCTGAACATCTAGACGACCCGATTATTTAATCGAACTTGTGAAAGTTTGGCACACAGTTTAAAACAGGAGATTTTCGTCGTCCTTTTGTACATGTTGTATGTCAACACCAAAGAAGAAAATGTCCGATTTTTTTGATTTTCAGAAGTTTCATCTTTCGTGAATAATTCAAGGGTATATGTATAGGATTCCCAGTTTTGCTGTTTAAAAAAGACTTTTCAATAATTATTTTTGAGTATAAAACAATATTGTCTGCTGGAGCAAAATCACGTGTGTTGTGATAAGACCTGAAAGCAAGCCATAAGATCGGCCTTCTGAAACGGTTACACACCCTTTGTTATCATTGTACATCGTATTATTGAATGCATTACCGAACAGCTCTGATCCATTTACTAGGTAAACCATTTTTTGAATAGTCCTCATCTGCATCCATCAAAATCCTAAAATTCTTATAATTATAAATTTTGCTATATGCACAGGTTTGTATGTGCACCTGGGGTAAATGTTGTTGTGTACACACAGCCATTGTAGCCAAAGGATCCATTTGACCCTTAAAAGCGTTCTTTGCTTAAACGGGACAAATATCGAAAAGATCAAGAGTGTTTAACGGGGGAGATAATATTTTTACACTAAATTTCCATCTGTGTGACTCATACAAAAGTATACATTATTGTTGATATGTCTAATTAATACTCCCTCACTCTACTAAAAAAACAAAGATAACAAAAATACTCATCTCCGAGGCAAATTAAACTGGAGGTTCTAAAGATCATGTGTTGCTTACCTTGTTCTCGTGCATATTTAACAAAGGACAATAGTCTTACTTACAAAAATCTATATTTTGTGTATCTTGTATCAGTGATTTTTCAGTCTGTTTAGTTTCTTTTCCTTATTTAATAATAGATCTTACCTTGCTGAATATTTTTTATGATTTACAGTGTTAATTATCTGTAATAATTTAAATCATATAAGGCATAATAGAAAAAAAGAATGTTTCTCTCTAAATGTCATAGTTTGCATGATAATAGGCAAAAATGAAAAACGTGGGAAATGAATATCATAAGAATTTGTCTAATAGTTTTGAGGTAAATGAACAATGGGAAGAGCTCATTATTCTGAACAATATCTGCATCTTTAAGATTTCTCTATTTATAACAGTTAAACAATAAAAG